>NC_054480.1:124610367-124659818 GCF_017639515.1 Carcharodon carcharias | reverse complement strand
GAAGGAGAGAGGGAGAGAGAGAACCAGAGACCGAGAGAGAGAGACCCAGAGACCGAGAGAGAGAGAGAGACCCAGAGACCGAGAGAGAGAGCCAGAGAGAGAAGAGTGACCCAGATACTGAGAGAGAGAGAGAGAGAGAGAGACCAAGAGAGGGCGAGCCAGAGACTGAGAGAGAGAGAGAGACCCAGAGAGAGAGAGAGAGAGACCCAGAGAGAGAGAGAGAGAGACCCAGAGAGAGAGAGAGAGAGACCGAGAGAGGGCGAGCCAGAGACAGAGAGAGAGAGAGAGACCCAGAGAGAGAGAGAGACCCAGAGAGAAAGAGAGATAGACCCAGAAACCGAGAGAGAGAGACCGTGACCCAGAGACCGAGAGAGAGAGAGAGACCGTGACCCAGAGACAGAGAGAGAGACACCCAGAGACCGAGAGAGAGAGCGAGACCCCGAGACCTTGAGACCGAGTGAGAGAGAGAGAGCAAGACCCAGAGACTGAGAGAGAGAGAGAGAGCGAGACCCAGAGACTGAGAGAGAGAGAGAGAGAGAGAGAGAGAGAGAGAGAGATACAGAGACCCAGAGAGAGAGAGAAAGAAAGAGAGACACAGAGACAGACAGAGAGAGAGAGAGCCAGAGACTGAGAGAGAGAGAGACCCAGAAACTGAGAGAGAGAAATAGAGAGAAAGAGAGAGAGACCCAATTGCTCAGAGAGAGAGACACAGAGACCGATAGAGAGAGAGAGAGAGACCCAGAGAGAGAGAGAGAGACCCAGAGAGAGAGAGAAAGACCCAGAGAGAGAGAGAAAGACCCAGAGACCGAGAGAGAGAGAGACCCAGAGACCAAGAGAGAGAGACCTAGAGACCCAGAGACCGAAAGACCACGAGACCGAGAGAGGGAGCCAGAGACAGAAGAGTGACCCAGATACTGAGAGAGAGACTGACTGAGAGAGGGCGACCCAGAGACCGAGAGAGATGGAGAGAGAGAGGGAGAGACCCAGAGAGAGAGAGAGAGATAGAGAGACCCAGAGACCGAGAGAGATAACTAGAGACACAGAGACCGAGAGGGACAGAAGAGAGAGAGAGAGGGAGAGAGAGAGAGAGACTCAGAGACTGAGAGAGAGAGACCTAGAGACCCAGAGACCGAGAGAGAGGGAGAGAGAGACCCAGACACCGAGAAAGAGAGAGAGACCCAGAGACCGAGAGAGAGAGCCAGAGACAGAAGAGTGACCCAGATACTGAGAGAGAGAGAGAGACCGAGAGAGGGCGACCCAGAGACCGAGAGAGAGGGAGAGAGAGAGAGAGACCCAGAGACTGAGAAAGAGAGATAGAGAGATCCAGAGACTGAGAAAGAGAGAGAGACCCAGAGAGAGAGAGAGAGAGAGAGACCCAGAGACCGAGAGAGAGACCTAGAGACACAGAAACCAAGAGAGAGGGAGAGAGAGAGAGAGACAGAGAGAGGGAGAGAGAGAGAGAGAGACACCCAGAGACCAAGAGAGAGAGCGATCCAGAGACCGAGAGAGAGGGAGAGAGGGAGAGAGAGACCCAGACACCGAGAGAGAGAGAAAGAGAGACCCAGAGACCGAGAGAGAGAGCCAGAGACAGAAGAGTGACCCAGATACTGAGAGAGAGACCGACCGAGAGAGGGCGACCCAGAGACCGAGAGAGGTGGAGAGAGAGAGAGAGACCCAGAGAAAGAGAGAGAGATAGAGAGATCCAGAGACTGAGAGAGGGAGACCGAGAGACCGATAAAGAGAGAGAGACCCAGAGAGAGAGAGAGAGAGAGAGAGACCCAGAGACCAAGAGAGATACCTAGAGACACAGAGACCGAGAGGGAGAGAGAGAGAGAGAGGGAGAGAGAGAGAGAGAGACTCAGAGACTGAGAGAGAGAGAGAGAGACACCCAGAGACCAAGAGAGAGAGAGACCCAGAGAGAGACCCAGAGACCCAGAGACCGAGAGAGAGAGACCTAGAGACCCAGAGACCCAGAGACCGAGAGAGAGGGAGAGAGGGAGAGAGAGACCCAGACACCGAGACAGAAGAGTGACCCAGATACTGAGAGAGAGAGAGACCGAGAGACGGCGACCCAGAGACCGAGAGAGAGGGAGAGAGAGAGAGAGATCCAGAGACTGAGAAAGAGAGACAGAGAGATCCAGAGACTGAGAAAGAGAGAGAGACCCAGAGAGAGAGAGAGTGAGAGAGACCCAGAGACCGAGAGAGAGACCCAGAGACCGAGAGAGAGAGAGAGAGAGACCCAGAGACCGAGAGAGAGAGAGAGAGAGCCAGACAGCGAGAGAGAGACCGAGACACAGAGCGATAGATAGAGAGACCCACAGACTGAGAGAGAGAGAGACCGAGAAAGAGAGAGACCCACAGACTGAGAGAGAGACACCCAGAGACCAAGAGAGAGAGAGACCCAGATAGAGACCCAGAGACCGAGAGAGAGAGACCCAGAGACCCAGAGACCCAGAGTCCGAGAGAGAGGGAGAGAGAGACCCAGACACCGAGAAAGAGAGAGACCCAGAGACCGAGAGAGAGAGCCAGAGACAGAAGAGTGACCCAGATACTGAGAGAGAGAGAGACCGAGAGAGGGCGGCCCAGAGACCGAGAGAGAGGGAGAGAGAGAGAGAGAGACCCAGAGACTGAGAAAGAGAGATAGAGAGATCCAGAGACTGAGAAAGAGAGAGAGACCCAGAGAGAGAGAGAGGAAGAGACCCAGAGACCGAGAGAGAGACCTAGAGACACAGAAACCGAGAGAGAGAGACTCAGAGACTGAGAGAGAGAGAGAGAGAGACACCCAGAGACCAAGAGAGAGGGAGAGAGGGAGAGAGAGACCCAGACACCGAGAGAGAGAGAGAGACCCAGAGACCGAGAGAGAGAGCCAGAGACAGAAGAGTGACCCAGATACTGAGAGAGAGAGAGAGACCGAGAGAGGGCGACCCAGAGACCGAGAGAGAGGGAGAGAGAGAGAGAGACCCAGAGATAGAGAGCTCCAGAGACTGAGAGAGGGAGACCCAGAGACTGAGAAAGAGAGAGAGAGAGACCCAGAGACCGAGAGAGAGACCTAGAGACACAAAGACCGAGAGAGGGGGAGAGAAAGAGAGAGAGAGACTCAGATACTGAGAGAGAGAGAGAGACCGAGAGAGGGCGACCCAGAGACCGAGAGAGAGGGAGAGAGAGAGACCCAGAGATAGAGAGCTCCAGAGACTGAGAGAGGGAGACCCAGAGACTGAGAAAAAGAGAGAGAGAGACCCAGAGACCGAGAGAGAGACCTAGAGACACAAAGACCGAGAGAGGGGGAGAGAAAGAGAGAGAGAGACTCAGAGACTGAGAGAGAGAGAGAGAGAGACACCCAGAGACCAAGAGAGAGAGAGACCCAGAGACCGAGAGAGAGAGAGAGAGAGACCCAGAGACTGAGAGAGAGAGAGAGAGACCCAGAGAGCGAGAGAGAGACCGAGACACAGAGAGCGATAGAGAGAGACCCACAGACAGAGAGAGAGAGAGAGACCCAGAGACCGAGAGAGAGAGCGAGACCCAGAAAGAGAGAGAGAGACCCAGAGACCGAGAGAGAGAGAGACCCAGAGACCGAGAGAGAGAGAGACCCAGAGACCGAGAGAGAGAGAGACCCAGAGACCGAGAGAGAGAGAGACCCAGAGACCGAGAGAGAGAGAGACCCAGAGACCGAGAGAGAGAGAGACCCAGAGACCGAGAGAGAGAGACCCAGAGACCGAGAGAGAGGGAGAGAGAGACCCAGACACCGAGAGAGAGCGAGACCCAGAAAGAGAGAGAGAGAGACCCAGAGACCGAGAGAGACCCACAGACAGAGAGTGAGAGAGAGACACGCAGAGACTGAGAGAGTCCCAGAGACCAAGAGAGAGAGAGAGAGAGAGGAAGACCCAGAGACCGAGAGAGAAGGAGAGAGGGAGAGAGAGAACCAGAGACCGAGAGAGAGAGACCCAGAGACCGAGAGAGACCCAGAGACCAAGAGAGAGAGAGAGACCCAGAGACCGAGAGAGAAGGAGAGAGGGAGAGAGAGAACCAGAGACCGAGAGAGAGAGACCCAGAGACCGAGAGAGACCCAGAGACCAAGAGAGAGAGAGAGACCCAGAGACCGAGAGAGAGAGCCAGAGAGAGAAGAGTGACCCAGATACTGAGAGAGAGAGAGAGAGAGAGACCGAGAGAGGGCGAGCCAGAGACTGAGAGCGAGAGAGAGAGAGACCCAGAGAGAGAGAGAGAGATAGACCCAGAAACCGAGAGAGAGAGACCGAGATCCAGAGAGAAAGAAAGAGACTCAGAGACCGAGAGACCCAGTGACCGTGAGAGAGAGAGAGAGACACCCAGAGACCGAGAGAGAGAGCGAGACCCCGAGACCGAGTGAGAGAGAACGAGAGAGAGAGAGAGAGAGAGAGAGAGAGAGTGAGCGAGACCCTGAGACCGAGAGAGAGAGAGAGAGAGAGAGAGAGAGAGAGAGCGAAACCCAGAGAGCGAGAGAGAGAGAGAGAGCCAGAGACCAAGAGAGAGCCCCAGAAACTGAGAGAGAGAAATAGAGAGTAAGAGAGAGAGAGACCCAGAGGCTCAGAGAGAGAGAGAGAGAGAGAGAGAGCGAGACCCAGAGACCGAGAGAGAGGGAGAGAGAGAGAGAGAGAGAGACACAGAGACTGAGAGAGAGAGAGAGAGAGACACCCAGAGACCAAGAGAGAGAGAGACCCAGAGAGAGACCCAGACACCCAGAGACCGAGAGAGAGAGACCTAGAGACCGAGAGAGAGGGAGAGAGGGAGAGAGAGACCCAGACACCGAGAAAGAGAGAGAGAGCCAGAGACCGAGAGAGAGAGCCAGAGACAGAAGAGTGACCCAGATACTGAGAGAGCAGAGCCCGAGAGAGGGCGACCCAGAGACCGAGAGAGAGGGAGAGAGAGAGAGAGACCCAGAGACTGAGAGAGATAGAGAGATCCAGAGACTGAGAAAGAGAGTGAGACCCAGAGAGAGAGAGAGAGAGAGAGACAACCAGAGACCGAGAGAGAGACCTAGTGACACAGAAACCGAGAGAGAGGGAGAGAGAGAGAGAGAGAGAGAGAGAGAGAGACCCAGAGACCAAGAGAGAGAGAGACCCAGAGACCGAGAGAGAGGGAGAGGGAGAGAGAGACCCAGAGACTGAGAGAGATAGAGAGATCCAGAGACTGAGAAAGAGAGTGAGACCCAGAGACCGAGAGAGAGACCTAGTGACACAGAAACTGAGAGAGAGGGAGAGAGAGAGAGAGAGAGAGAGACCCAGATACTGAGAGAGAGAAACCCAGAGAGAGAGAGAGACCGAGAGAGAGAGAGAGAGAGAGACCGAGACCCAGACACCGAGAGAGACCGAGACCCAGACACCGAGAGAGACCGAGACCCAGACACCGAGAGAGACCGAGACCCAGACACCGAGAGAGACCGAGACCCCCAGAGACTGAGAGAGAGAGAGAGAGAGATACAGAGACCGATAGAGAGAGAGAGAGAGAGAGACCCAGACAGAGTGAGAGAGAGATAGAGAACCAGAGAGAGGGAGACACCCAGGGAGAGAGAGAGAGAGAGACACCCAGAGACCGAGAGAGAGGCCTAGTGACACAGAAACCGAGAGGGAGAGAGAGAGAGAGAGAGAGATAGAGAGAGAGACCCAGAGACCAAGAGAGAGAGAGACCCAGAGACCGAGAGAGAGGGAGAGGGAGAGAGAGACCCAGAGACTGAGAGAGATAGAGAGATCCAGAGACTGAGAAAGAGAGTGAGACCCAGAGAGAGAGAGAGAGAGAGAGAGAGAGAAACCCAGAGACCGAGAGAGAGACCTAGTGACACAGAAACCGAGAGAGAGGCAGAGAGAGAGAGAGAGAGAGAGAGAGAGACCCAGAGACCAAGAGAGAGAGAGACCCAGAGACTGAGAGAGAGGGAGAGAGGGAGAGAGAGACCCAGACACCGAGAGAGAGAGAGAGAGACCCAGAGACCGAGAGAGATAACTAGAGACACAGAGACCGAGAGAGATAACTAGAGACACAGAGACCGAGAGGGACAGAGAGAGAGAGAGAGGGAGAGAGAGAGAGAGACTCAGAGACTGAGAGAGAGAGACCTAGAGACCCAGAGAGAGGGAGAGAGGGAGAGAGAGACCCAGACACCGAGAGAGAGAGAGACCCAGAGACCGAGAGAGAGAGAGACCCAGAGACCGAGAGAGAGAGCCAGAGACAGAAGAGTGACCCAGATACTGAGAGAGAGAAACCCAGAGAGAGAGACCGAGAGAGAGAGAGAGAGAGAGAGAGAGACCGAGACCCAGACACCGAGAGAGAGAGACCGAGACCCAGACACCGAGAGAGAGACCCCCAGAGACTGAGAGAGAGAGAGAGATACAGAGAGAGAGAGACCCAGAAACTGAGAGAGAGAAATAGAGAGAAAGAGAGAGAGAGAGACACCCAGAGACCGTGAGAGAGTGAGAGACCCAGAGAACGAGAGAGATAACTAGAGACCCAGAGACCGAGAGAGATAACTAGAGACACAGAGACCGAGAGAGATAACTAGAGACACAGAGACCGAGAGGGACAGAGAGAGAGAGAGAGGGAGAGAGAGAGAGAGACTCAGAGACTGAGAGAGAGAGACCTAGAGACCCAGAGAGAGGGAGAGAGAGACCCAGACACCGAGAGAGAGAGAGACCCAGACACCGAGAGAGAGAGCCAGAGACAGAAGAGTGACCCAGATACTGAGAGAGAGAAACCCAGAGAGAGAGAGAGACCGAGAAAGAGAGAGAGAGAGACCGAGACCCAGACACCGAGTGAGACCGAGACCCAGACACCGAGAGAGACCGAGACCCCCAGAGACTGAGAGAGAGAGAGAGAGAGATACAGAGACCGATAGAGAGAGAGAGAGAGAGACCCAGACAGAGTGAGAGAGAGATAGAGAACCAGAGAGAGGGAGACACCCAGGGAGAGAGAGAGAGAGAGACACCCAGAGACCGAGAGAGAGACCTAGTGACACAGAAACCGAGAGAGAGGGAGAGAGAGAGAGAGAGAGAGAGAGACCCAGAGACCAAGAGAGAGAGAGACCCAGAGACCGAGAGAGAGGGAGAGGGAGAGGGAGAGGGAGAGAGAGACCCAGAGACTGAGAGAGATAGAGAGATCCAGAGACTGAAAAAGAGAGTGAGACCCAGAGAGAGAGAGAGAGAGAGAGAGAGACACCCAGAGACCGAGAGAGAGACCTAGTGACACAGAAACCGAGAGAGAGGGAGAGAGAGAGAGAGAGAGAGACCCAGAGACCAAGAGAGAGAGAGACCCAGAGACTGAGAGAGAGGGAGAGAGAGACCCAGACACCGAGAGAGAGAGACCCAGAGACCGAGAGAGATAACTAGAGACACAGAGACCGAGAGAGATAACTAGAGACACAGAGACCGAGAGAGATAACTAGAGACACAGAGACCGAGAGGGACAGAGAGAGAGAGAGAGGGAGAGAGAGAGAGAGAGACTCAGAGACTGAGAGAGAGAGACCTAGAGACCCAGAGAGAGGGAGAGAGGGAGAGAGAGACCCAGACACCGAGAGAGAGAGAGACCCAGAGACCGAGAGAGAGAGCCAGAGACAGAAGAGTGACCCAGATACTGAGAGAGAGAAACCCAGAGAGAGAGAGAGACCGAGAGAGAGAGAGAGAGCCAGAGACAGAAGAGTGACCCAGATACTGAGAGAGAGAAACCCAGAGAGAGAGAGAGACCGAGAGAGAGAGAGAGAGAGAGAGAGACCGAGACCCAGACACCGAGAGAGAGAGACCGAGACCCAGACACCGAGAGAGAGACCCCCAGAGACTGAGAGAGAGAGAGAGAGAGATACAGAGAACCAGAAACCGAGAGAGAGAGACCGAGACCCAGAGACCGAGAGAGAGACCCCCAGAGACTGAGAGAGAGAGAGAGAGAGACACAGAGACCAAGCGAGAGAGAAAGAAAGAGAGACACAGAGGCGGAGAGAGAGAGAGAGACCCAGAGAGAGAGAGAGAGACCCAGAAACTGAGAGAGAGAAATAGAGAGAGAGAGAGAGAGAGACACCCAGAGACCGAGAGAGAGTGAGAGACCCAGAGACCGAGAGAGAGAGAGACCCAGAGACTGAGAGAGAGAGAGAGGGACACCCAGAGACCGAGAGAGAGACCCAGAGACCGAGAGAGAGAGAGATACAGAGACCCAGAGAGAGAGAAAGAGAGAGAGACACAGAGACTCAGAGAGAGAGACACAAAGACAGATAGAGAGAGAGAGAGAGAGAGACCCAGAGAGAGGGAGACACCCAGGGAGAGAGAGAGAGAGACCCAGAGACCAAGAGAGAGAGAGAGAGAGAGAGAGAGACCCAGAGACCAAGAGAGGGAGAGAGAAAGACCCAGAGACCGAGAGAGGGAGAGAGATAGAGAGACCCAGAGATCGAGAGAGAGGGAGAGACCCAGAGACCGAGAGAGAGAGACCCAGAGAAGGAGAGAGAGAGAAAGAGAGAGAGACACCCAGAGACCGAGAGAGAGAGAGACCCAGAGACCGAGAGAGAGAAACCCAGAAAGAGAAAGAGAGGGAGACCCAGAGACCGAGAGAGAGATCCCCAGAGACCGAGAGAGAGAGACAGAAACCTAGAGAGAAAGAAAGAGAGACACAGACGGAGAGAGAGAGAGACACAGAGACCGATAGAGAGAGAGAGAGAGAGACCCAGACAGAGTGAGAGAGAGATAGAGAACCAGAGAGAGGGAGACACCCAGGGAGAGAGAGAGAGAGAGACAGAGAGAGAGAGGAGGGGAGACCCAGAGACTGAGAGAGAGAGAGACAGACACCAAGAGACCGAGAGAGGGAGACCCAGAGACCGAGAGAGGGAGAGAGATACAGAGACCAAGAGAGAGAGAGAGAGAGAGAGAGACCCAGAGACCGAGAGAGGGAGAGAGTGAGAAACCCAGAGACCGAGAGAGGGAGAGAGAGAGCGAGACCCAGAGACCGAGAGAAGGAGAGAGAGAGAGAGAGATCCAGAGACCGAGAGAGAGACCTAGAGACACAAAGACCGAGAGAGGGGGAGAGAAAGAGAGAGAGAGACTCAGAGACTGAGAGAGAGAGAGAGAGAGAGACACCCAGAGACCAAGAGAGAGAGAGACCCAGAGACCGAGAGAGAGAGAGAGAGAGACCCAGAGACTGAGAGAGAGAGAGCGAGACCCAGAGAGCGAGAGAGAGACCGAGACACAGAGAGCGATAGAGAGAGACCCACAGACAGAGAGAGAGAGAGAGAGACCCAGAAAGAGAGAGAGAGACCCAGAGACCGAGAGAGAGACCCCCAGAGACTGAGAGAGAGAGAGAGAGAGAGATACAGAGAACCAGAAACCGAGAGAGAGAGACCGAGACCCAGAGACCGAGAGAGACCCCCAGAGACTGAGAGAGAGAGAGAGATACAGAGAGAGAGAGACCCAGAAACTGAGAGAGAGAAATAGAGAGAAAGAGAGAGAGAGAGAGAGAGACACCCAGAGACCGTGAGAGAGTGAGAGACCCAGAGAACGAGAGAGATAACTAGAGACCCAGAGACCGAGAGAGATAACTAGAGACACAGAGACCGAGAGAGATAACTAGAGACACAGAGACCGAGAGGGACAGAGAGAGAGAGAGGGAGAGAGAGAGAGAGACTCAGAGACTGAGAGAGAGAGACCTAGAGACCCAGAGAGAGGGAGAGAGAGACCCAGACACCGAGAGAGAGAGAGACCCAGACACCGAGAGAGAGAGCCAGAGACAGAAGAGTGACCCAGATACTGAGAGAGAGAAACCCAGAGAGAGAGAGAGACCGAGAAAGAGAGAGAGAGAGACCGAGACCCAGACACCGAGTGAGACCGAGACCCAGACACCGAGAGAGACCGAGACCCCCAGAGACTGAGAGAGAGAGAGAGAGAGATACAGAGACCGATAGAGAGAGAGAGAGAGAGACCCAGACAGAGTGAGAGAGAGATAGAGAACCAGAGAGAGGGAGACACCCAGGGAGAGAGAGAGAGAGAGACACCCAGAGACCGAGAGAGAGACCTAGAGACACAGAAACCGAGAGAGAGGGAGAGAGAGAGAGAGAGAGAGAGAGAGAGACCCAGAGACCAAGAGAGAGAGAGACCCAGAGACCGAGAGAGAGGGAGAGGGAGAGGGAGAGAGAGACCCAGAGACTGAGAGAGATAGAGAGATCCAGAGACTGAGAAAGAGAGTGAGACCCAGAGAGAGAGAGAGAGAGAGAGAGACACCCAGAGACCGAGAGAGAGACCTAGTGACACAGAAACCGAGAGAGAGGGAGAGAGAGAGAGAGAGAGAGACCCAGAGACCAAGAGAGAGAGAGACCCAGAGACTGAGAGAGAGGGAGAGAGAGACCCAGACACCGAGAGAGAGAGACCCAGAGACCGAGAGAGATAACTAGAGACACAGAGACCGAGAGAGATAACTAGAGACACAGAGACCGAGAGAGATAACTAGAGACACAGAGACCGAGAGGGACAGAGAGAGAGAGAGAGGGAGAGAGAGAGAGAGAGACTCAGAGACTGAGAGAGAGACCTAGAGACCCAGAGAGAGGGAGAGAGGGAGAGAGAGACCCAGACACCGAGAGAGAGAGAGACCCAGAGACCGAGAGAGAGAGCCAGAGACAGAAGAGTGACCCAGATACTGAGAGAGAGAAACCCAGAGAGAGAGAGAGACCGAGAGAGAGAGAGAGAGAGAGAGAGACCGAGACCCAGACACCGAGAGAGAGAGACCGAGACCCAGACACCGAGAGAGAGACCCCCAGAGACTGAGAGAGAGAGAGAGAGAGATACAGAGAACCAGAAACCGAGAGAGAGAGACCGAGACCCAGAGACCGAGAGAGAGACCCCCAGAGACTGAGAGAGAGAGAGAGAGAGACACAGAGACCAAGCGAGAGAGAAAGAAAGAGAGACACAGAGGCGGAGAGAGAGAGAGAGACCCAGAGAGAGAGAGAGACCCAGAAACTGAGAGAGAGAAATAGAGAGAGAGAGAGAGAGAGACACCCAGAGACCGAGAGAGAGTGAGAGACCCAGAGACCGAGAGAGAGAGAGACCCAGAGACTGAGAGAGAGAGAGAGGGACACCCAGAGACCGAGAGAGAGACCCAGAGACCGAGAGAGAGAGAGATACAGAGACCCAGAGAGAGAGAAAGAGAGAGAGACACAGAGACTCAGAGAGAGAGACACAAAGACAGATAGAGAGAGAGAGAGAGAGACCCAGAGAGAGGGAGACACCCAGGGAGAGAGAGAGAGAGACCCAGAGACCGAGAGAGAGAGAGAGAGAGAGAGAGAGACCCAGAGACCAAGAGAGGGAGAGAGAAAGACCCAGAGACCGAGAGAGGGAGAGAGATAGAGAGACCCAGAGATCGAGAGAGAGGGAGAGACCCAGAGACCGAGAGAGAGAGACCCAGAGAAGGAGAGAGAGAGAAAGAGAGAGAGACACCCAGAGACCGAGAGAGAGAGAGACCCAGAGACCGAGAGAGAGAAACCCAGAAAGAGAAAGAGAGGGAGACCCAGAGACCGAGAGAGAGACCCCCAGAGACCGAGAGAGAGAGACAGAAACCTAGAGAGAAAGAAAGAGAGACACAGACGGAGAGAGAGAGAGACACAGAGACCGATAGAGAGAGAGAGAGAGAGACCCAGACAGAGTGAGAGAGAGATAGAGAACCAGAGAGAGGGAGACACCCAGGGAGAGAGAGAGAGAGAGACAGAGAGAGAGAGGAGGGGAGACCCAGAGACCGAGAGAGAGAGAGACAGACACCAAGAGACCGAGAGAGGGAGACCCAGAGACCGAGAGAGGGAGAGAGATACAGAGACCAAGAGAGAGAGAGAGAGAGAGAGAGAGACCCAGAGACCGAGAGAGGGAGAGAGTGAGAAACCCAGAGACCGAGAGAGGGAGAGAGAGAGCGAGACCCAGAGACCGAGAGAAGGAGAGAGAGAGAGAGAGATCCAGAGACCGAGAGAGAGACCTAGAGACACAAAGACCGAGAGAGGGGGAGAGAAAGAGAGAGAGAGACTCAGAGACTGAGAGAGAGAGAGAGAGAGAGAGACACCCAGAGACCAAGAGAGAGAGAGACCCAGAGACCGAGAGAGAGAGAGAGAGAGACCCAGAGACTGAGAGAGAGAGAGAGAGACCCAGAGAGCGAGAGAGAGACCGAGACACAGAGAGCGATAGAGAGAGACCCACAGACAGAGAGAGAGAGAGAGACCCAGAGACCGAGAGAGAGAGCGAGACCCAGAAAGAGAGAGAGAGACCCAGAGACCGAGAGAGAGAGAGACCCAGAGACCGAGAGAGAGAGAGACCCAGAGACCGAGAGAGAGAGAGACCCAGAGACCGAGAGAGAGAGACCCAGAGACCGAGAGAGAGGGAGAGACCCAGACTCCGAGAGAGAGCGAGACCCAGAAAGAGAGAGAGAGAGACCCAGAGACCGAGAGAGACCCACAGACAGAGAGTGAGAGAGAGACACGCAGAGACTGAGAGAGTCCCAGAGACCGAGAGAGAGAGAGAGAGAGAGGAAGACCCAGAGACCGAGAGAGAAGGAGAGAGGGAGAGAGAGAACCAGAGACCGAGAGAGAGAGACCCAGAGACCGAGAGAGACCCAGAGACCAAGAGAGAGAGAGAGACCCAGAGACCGAGAGAGAGAGAGAGACCCAGAGACCGAGAGAGAGAGCCAGAGAGAGAAGAGTGACCCAGATACTCAGAGAGAGAGAGAGAGAGACCGAGAGAGGGCGAGCCAGAGACTGAGAGCGAGAGAGAGAGAGACCCAGAGAGAGAGAGAGAGATAGACCCAGAAACCGAGAGAGAGAGACCGAGATCCAGAGAGAAAGAAAGAGACTCAGAGACCGAGAGACCCAGTGACCGTGAGAGAGAGAGAGAGACACCCAGAGACCGAGAGAGAGAGCGAGACCCCGAGACCGAGTGAGAGAGAACGAGAGAGAGAGAGAGAGAGAGAGAGAGAGAGAGAGAGAGCGAGACCCAGAGACCGAGAGAGAGAGAGAGAGAGAGAGAGAGAGAGAGAGCGAGACCCAGAGACTGAGAGA
The DNA here is from genome assembly GCF_017639515.1 of Carcharodon carcharias. NCBI lineage: Eukaryota > Metazoa > Chordata > Chondrichthyes > Lamniformes > Lamnidae > Carcharodon > Carcharodon carcharias. Next base: position 124,646,800 of record NC_054480.1, on the reverse strand, counting down.
GAGAGAGAGAGAGAGCGAGACCCAGAGACTGAGAGAGAGAGAGAGAGAGAGAGAGAGCCAGAGACCAAGAGAGAGCCCCAGAAACTGAGAGAGAGAAATAGAGAGTAAGAGAGAGAGAGACCCAGAGGCTCAGAAAGAGAGAGAGAGAGAGAGAGCGAGACCCAGAGACCGAGAGAGAGGGAGAGAGAGAGAGAGAGAGAGACTCAGAGACTGAGAGAGAGAGAGAGAGAGACACCCAGAGACCAAGAGAGAGACCCAGAGAGAGACCCAGACACCCAGAGACCGAGAGAGAGAGACCTAGAGAGAGGGAGAGAGGGAGAGAGAGACCCAGACACCGAGAAAGAGAGAGAGAGCCAGAGACCGAGAGAGAGAGCCAGAGACAGAAGAGTGACCCAGATACTGAGAGAGCAGAGCCCGAGAGAGGGCGACCCAGAGACCGAGAGAGAGGGAGAGAGAGAGAGAGACCCAGAGACTGAGAGAGATAGAGAGATCCAGAGACTGAGAAAGAGAGTGAGACCCAGAGAGAGAGAGAGAGAGAGACAACCAGAGACCGAGAGAGAGACCTAGTGACACAGAAACCGAGAGAGAGGGAGAGAGGGAGAGAGAGAGAGAGAGAGAGAGAGAGAGACCCAGAGACCGAGAGAGAGGGAGAGGGAGAGAGAGACCCAGAGACTGAGAGAGATAGAGAGATCCAGAGACTGAGAAAGAGAGTGAGACCCAGAGAGAGAGAGAGAGAGAGAGAGAGACACCCAGAGACCGAGAGAGAGACCTAGTGACACAGAAACTGAGAGAGAGGGAGAGAGAGAGAGAGAGAGAGAGAGACCCAGAGACCAAGAGAGAGAGAGACCCAGAGACTGAGAGAGAGGGAGAGAGGGAGAGGGAGACCCAGACACCGAGAGAGAGAGAGAGACCCAGAGAATGAGAGAGATAACTAGAGACCCAGAGACCGAGAGAGATAACTAGAGACACAGAGACCGAGAGAGATAACTAGAGACACTGAGACCGAGAGGGACAGAGAGAGAGAGAGGGAGAGAGAGAGAGAGACTCAGAGACTGAGAGAGAGAGACCTAGAGACCCAGAGAGAGGGAGAGAGAGACCCAGACACCGAGAGAGAGAGAGACCCAGAGACCGAGAGAGAGAGCCAGAGACAGAAGAGTGACCCAGATACTGAGAGAGAGAAACCCAGAGAGAGAGAGAGACCGAGAGAGAGAGAGAGAGAGAGACCGAGACCCAGACACCGAGAGAGACCGAGACCCAGACACCGAGAGAGACCGAGACCCAGACACCGAGAGAGACCGAGACCCAGACACCGAGAGAGACCGAGACCCAGACACCGAGAGAGACCGAGACCCCCAGAGACTGAGAGAGAGAGAGAGAGAGATACAGAGACCGATAGAGAGAGAGAGAGAGAGAGACCCAGACAGAGTGAGAGAGAGATAGAGAACCAGAGAGAGGGAGACACCCAGGGAGAGAGAGAGAGAGAGACACCCAGAGACCGAGAGAGAGACCTAGTGACACAGAAACCGAGAGGGAGAGAGAGAGAGAGAGAGAGATAGAGAGAGAGACCCAGAGACCAAGAGAGAGAGAGACCCAGAGACCGAGAGAGAGGGAGAGGGAGAGAGAGACCCAGAGACTGAGAGAGATAGAGAGATCCAGAGACTGAGAAAGAGAGTGAGACCCAGAGAGAGAGAGAGAGAGAGAAAAACCCAGAGACCGAGAGAGAGACCTAGTGACACAGAAACCGAGAGAGAGGGAGAGAGAGAGAGAGAGAGAGAGAGAGAGACCCAGAGAGAGAGAGAGACCCAGAGACTGAGAGAGAGGGAGAGAGGGAGAGAGAGACCCAGACACCGAGAGAGAGAGAGAGACCCAGAGACCGAGAGAGATAACTAGAGACACAGAGACCGAGAGAGATAACTAGAGACACAGAGACCGAGAGAGATAACTAGAGACACAGAGACCGAGAGGGACAGAGAGAGAGAGAGAGGGAGAGAGAGAGAGAGACTCAGAGACTGAGAGAGAGAGACCTAGAGACCCAGAGAGAGGGAGAGAGGGAGAGAGAGACCCAGACACCGAGAGAGAGAGAGACCCAGAGACCGAGAGAGAGAGAGACCCAGAGACCGAGAGAGAGAGCCAGAGACAGAAGAGTGACCCAGATACTGAGAGAGAGAAACCCAGAGAGAGAGACCGAGAGAGAGAGAGAGAGAGAGAGAGACCGAGACCCAGACACCGAGAGAGAGAGACCGAGACCCAGACACCGAGAGAGAGACCCCCAGAGACTGAGAGAGAGAGAGAGAGAGAGATACAGAGAACCAGAAACCGAGAGAGAGAGACCGAGACCCAGAGACCGAGAGAGAGACCCCCAGAGACTGAGAGAGAGAGAGAGAGATACAGAGAGAGAGAGACCCAGAAACTGAGAGAGAGAAATAGAGAGAAAGAGAGAGAGAGAGAGAGACACCCAGAGACCGTGAGAGAGTGAGAGACCCAGAGACCGAGAGAGATAACTAGAGACACAGAGACCGAGAGAGATAACTAGAGACACAGAGACCGAGAGAGATAACTAGAGACACAGAGACCGAGAGGGACAGAGAGAGAGAGAGAGAGGGAGAGAGAGAGAGAGACTCAGAGACTGAGAGAGAGAGACCTAGAGACCCAGAGAGAGGGAGAGAGAGACCCAGACACCGAGAGAGAGAGAGACCCAGACACCGAGAGAGAGAGCCAGAGACAGAAGAGTGACCCAGATACTGAGAGAGAGAAACCCAGAGAGAGAGAGACCGAGAGAGAGAGAGAGAGAGACCGAGACCCAGACACCGAGAGAGACCGAGACCCAGACACCGAGAGAGACCGAGACCCCCAGAGACTGAGAGAGAGAGAGAGAGAGAGACCCAGACAGAGTGAGAGAGAGATAGAGAACCAGAGAGAGGGAGACACCCAGGGAGAGAGAGAGAGAGAGACACCCAGAGACCGAGAGAGAGACCTAGTGACACAGAAACCGAGAGAGAGGGAGAGAGAGAGAGAGAGACCCAGAGACCAAGAGAGAGAGAGACCCAGAGACCGAGAGAGAGGGAGAGGGAGAGAGAGACCCAGAGACTGAGAGAGATAGAGAGATCCAGAGACTGAGAAAGAGAGTGAGACCCAGAGAGAGAGAGAGAGAGAGAGAGAGACACCCAGAGACCGAGAGAGAGACCTAGTGACACAGAAACCGAGAGAGAGGGAGAGAGGGAGAGAGAGAACCAGAGACCGAGAGAGAGAGACCCAGAGACCGAGAGAGACCCAGAGATCGAGAGAGAGAGAGACCCAGAGACCGAGAGAGAGAGAGACCCAGAGACCGAGAGAGAGAAACCCAGAAAGAGAAAGAGAGGGAGACCCAGAGACCGAGAGAGAGACCCCCAGAGACCGAGAGAGAGAGACAGAAACCTAGAGAGAAAGAAAGAGAGACACAGACGGAGAGAGAGAGAGACACAGAGACCGATAGAGAGAGAGAGAGAGAGACCCAGACAGAGTGAGAGAGAGATAGAGAACCAGAGAGAGGGAGACACCCAGGGAGAGAGAGAGAGAGAGACAGAGAGAGAGAGGAGGGGAGACCCAGAGACCGAGAGAGAGAGAGACAGACACCAAGAGACCGAGAGAGGGAGACCCAGAGACCGAGAGAGGGAGAGAGATACAGAGACCAAGAGAGAGAGAGAGATACAGAGACCAAGAGAGAGAGAGAGAAAGAGAGAGAGAGAGACCCAGAGACCGAGAGAGGGAGAGAGAGAGAAACCCAGAGACCGAGAGAGGGAGAGAGAGAGCGAGACCCAGAGACCGAGAGAAGGAGAGAGAGAGAGAGAGAGATCCAGAGACCGAGAGAGAGACCTAGAGACCCAGAGCCCGAGAGAGAGGGAGAGAGGGAGAGACCCATAGACCGAGAGAGAGAGAGACAGAGACAGAGAGAGAGAGACACACAGACTGAGAGAGAGAGAGAGTCACCCAGAGACTGAGAGAGAGGGAGACCCAGAGACCGAGAGAGAGAGAAAGAGAGAGAGAGGGAGACCCAGAGACCGAGAGAGAGAGCGAGACCCAGAAGAGAGAGAGAGACCCAGAGACCGAGAGTGAGAGAGAGACACGCAGAGACTGAGAGAGTCCCAGAGACCGAGAGAGAGAGAGAGAGAGAGAGGAAGACCCAGATTCCGAGAGAGAAGGAGAGAGGGAGAGAGAGAACCAGAGACCGAGAGAGAGAGACCCAGAGACCGAGAGAGACCCAGAGATCGAGAGAGAGAGAGACCCAGAGACCGAGAGAGAGAGAGACCCAGAGACCGAGAGAGAGAGCCAGAGACAGAAGAGTGACCCAGATACTGAGAGAGAGAGAGAGACCGAGAGACGGCGACCCAGAGACCGAGAGAGAGGGAGAGAGAGAGAGAGACCCAGAGATAGAGAGCTCCAGAGACTGAGAGAGGGAGACCCAGAGACTGAGAAAGAGAGAGAGAGAGACCCAGAGACCGAGAGAGAGACCTAGAGACACAAAGACCGAGAGAGGGGGAGAGAGAGAGAGAGAGAGAGAGGGGGAGAGAGAGAGAGAGAGAGAGAGAGACTCAGAGACTGAGAGAGAGAGAGACACCTAGAGACCAAGAGAGAGAGAGACCCAGAGACCCAGAGAGAGACCCAGAGACCGAGAGAGAGAGAGAGAGAGACCCAGAGACTGGGAGAGAGACCGAGACACAGACAGCGATAGAGAGAGACCCACAGACAGAGAGAGAGAGAGAGACCCAGAGACTGAGAGAGAGCGAGACCCAGAAAGAGAGAGAGAGACCCAGAGACCGAGAGAGAGAGAGACCCAGAGACCGAGAGAGAGAGAGACCCAGAGACTGAGAGAGAGAGAGACCCAGAGACCGAGAGAGAGAGAGACCCAAAGACCGAGAGAGAGGGAGAGAGAGACCCAGACACCGAGAGAAAGCGAGACCCAGAAAGAGAGAGAGAGACCCAGAGACCGAGAGACCCACAGACAGAGAGTGAGAGAGAGACACGCAGAGACTGAGAGAGTCCCAGAGACCGAGAGAGAGAGAGAGAGAGAGGAAGACCCAGAGACCGAGAGAGAAGGAGAGAGGGAGAGAGCGAACCAGAGACCGAGAGAGAGAGACCCAGAGACCGAGAGAGACCCAGAGACCGAGAGAGAGAGAGAGACCCAGAGACCGAGAGAGAGCCAGAGAGAGAAGAGTGACCCAGATACTGAGAGAGAGAGAGAGAGAGAGACCGAGAGAGGGCGAGCCAGAGACTGAGAGCGAGAGAGAGAGAGACCCAGAGAGAGAGAGAGAGAGACCCAGAGAGAGAGAGAGAGATAGACCCAGAAACCGAGAGAGAGAGACCGAGATCCAGAGAGAGAGAAAGAGACTCAGAGACCGAGAGACGCAGTGACCGTGAGAGAGAGAGAGAGACCGTGACCCAGAGACAGAGAGAGAGACACCCAGAGACCGAGAGAGAGAGCGAGACCCCGAGACCGAGCGAGAGAGAACGAGACCGAGAGAGAGAGAGAGAGAGAGAGAGAGAGAGAGAGAGAGAGAGAGCGAGGCCCAGAGACCGAGAGAGAGCGAGACCCAGAGACTGAGAGAGAGAGAGAGAGAGAGAGAGAGAGAGCCAGCGACCAAGAGAGAGCCCCAGAAACTGAGAGAGAGAAATAGAGAGTAAGAGAGAGAGAGACCCAGAGGCTCAGAGAGAGAGAGAGAGAGAGAGAGAGAGCGAGACCCAGAGACCGAGAGAGAGGGAGAGAGAGAGAGAGAGAGACTCAGAGACTGAGAGAGAGAGAGAGAGACACCCAGAGACCAAGAGAGAGAGAGACCCAGAGAGAGACCCAGACACCCAGAGACCGAGAGAGAGAGACCTAGAGACCGAGAGAGAGGGAGAGAGGGAGAGAGAGAGACCCAGACACCGAGAAAGAGAGAGAGAGCCAGAGACCGAGAGAGAGAGCCAGAGACAGAAGAGTGACCCAGATACTGAGAGAGCAGAGCCCGAGAGAGGGCGACCCAGAGACCGAGAGAGAGGGAGAGAGAGAGAGAGACCCAGAGACTGAGAGAGATAGAGAGATCCAGAGACTGAGAAAGAGAGTGAGACCCAGAGAGAGAGAGAGAGAGAGAGACACCCAGAGACCGAGAGAGAGACCTAGTGACACAGAAACCGAGAGAGAGGGAGAGAGAGAGAGAGAGAGAGAGACCCAGAGACCAAGAGAGAGAGAGACCCAGAGACCGAGAGAGAGAGAGGGAGAGGGAGAGAGAGACCCAGAGACTGAGAGAGATAGAGAGATCCAGAGACTGAGAAAGAGAGTGAGACCCAGAGAGAGAGAGAGAGAGAGAGAGAGAGACACCCAGAGACCGAGAGAGACCCCTAGTGACACAGAAACCGAGAGAGAGGGAGAGAGAGAGAGAGAGAGAGAGAGAGAGCCAGAGACCAAGAGAGAGAGAGACCCAGAGACTGAGAGAGAGGGAGAGAGGGAGAGAGAGACCCAGACACCGAGAGAGAGAGAGAGAGACCCAGAGACCGAGAGAGATAAATAGAGACACAGAGACCGAGAGAGATAACTAGAGACACAGAGACCGAGAGGGACAGAGAGAGAGAGAGAGAGACTCAGAGACTGAGAGAGAGAGACCTAGAGACCCAGAGAGAGGGAGAGAGGGAGAGAGGGAGAGAGAGACCCAGACACCGAGAGAGAGAGAGACCCAGAGACCGAGAGAGAGATCCAGAGACAGAAGAGTGACCCAGATACTGAGAGAGAGAAACCCAGAGAGAGAGAGAGACCGAAAGAGAGAGAGAGAGAGACCGAGACCCAGACACCGAGAGAGAGAGACCGAGACCCAGACACCGAGAGAGAGACCCCCAGAGACTGAGAGAGAGAGAGAGAGATACAGAGAACCAGAAACCGAGAGAGAGAGACCGAGACCCAGAGACCGAGAGAGAGACCCCCAGAGACTGAGAGAGAGAGAGAGAGATACAGAGACCCAGCGAGAGAGAAAGAAAGAGAGACACAGAGGCGGAGAGAGAGAGAGACACCCAGAGAGAGAGAGAGACCCAGAAACTGAGAGAGAGAAATAGAGAGAGAGAGAGCGAGAGACACCCAGAGACCGAGAGAGAGAGAGAGACCCAGAGACTGAGAGAGAGAGAGAGGGACACCCAGAGACCGAGAGAGAGACCCAGAGACCGAGAGAGAGAGAGATACAGAGACCCAGAGAAAGAGAAAGAGAGAGAGACACAGAGACTCAGAGAGAGAGACACAAAGACAGATAGAGAGAGAGAGAGAGAGACCCAGAGAGAGGGAGACACCCAGGGAGAGAGAGAGAGAGACCCAGAGACCGAGAGAGAAAGAGAGAGAGAGAGAGAGAGAGAGAGAGAGAGACCCAGAGACCAAGAGAGGGAGAGAGAAAGACCCAGAGACCGAGAGAGGGAGAGAGATAGAGAGACCCAGAGATCGAGAGAGAGGGAGAGACCCAGAGACCGAGAGAGAGAGACCCAGAGAAGGAGAGAGAGAGAAAGAGAGAGAGACACCCAGAGACCGAGAGAGAGAGAGACCCAGAGACCGAGAGAGAGAAACCCAGAAAGAGAAAGAGAGGGAGACCCAGAGACCGAGAGAGAGACCCCCAGAGACCGAGAGAGAGAGACAGAAACCTAGAGAGAAAGAAAGAGAGACACAGACGGAGAGAGAGAGAGACACAGAGACCGATAGAGAGAGAGAGAGAGACCCACAGAGACAGAGAGAGAGAGAGACAGAGACCTAGAGAGAAAGAAAGAGTGACACAGATGGAGAGAGAGAGAGAGACCCTGAGACCGAGAGAGAGAAATAGAGAGAAAGAGAGAGAGACACCCAGAGACTTAGAGAGAGAGACACAGAGACTGATAGAGAGAGAGAGAGAGACCCACAGAGACAGAGAGAGAGAGAGACAGAGACCTAGAGAGAAAGAAAGAGTGACACAGATGGAGAGAGAGAGAGAGACCCTGAGACCGAGAGAGAGAAATAGAGAGAAAGAGAGAGAGACACCCAGAGACTTAGAGAGAGAGACACAGAGACCGATAGAGAGAGAGAGAGAGACCCAGACAGAGTGAGAGAGAGATAGAGAACCAGAGAGAGGGAGACACCCAGGGGGAGGGAGAGAGAGAGAGAGAGAGACCGAGAGAGAGAGAGAGGGGAGGGGAGACCCAGAGACCGAGAGAGTGAGAGACAGACACCAAGAGACCGAGAGAGAGAGAGACCCAGACACCGAGAGAGAGAGACCCAGAAAGAGAGAGAGAGTGAGACACCCAGAGACTTAGAGAGAGAGACACACAGAGACCGATAGAGAGAGAGAGACCGAGACCCAGAGACCGAGAGAGAGAGACCCAAAGACTGAGAGAGAGAGAGAGAGAGATACAGACACCCAGAGAGAGAGAAAGAAAGAGAGACACAGAGACGGAGAGAGAGAGAGAGAGAGCCAGAGACCGAGAGAGAGAGAGACCCAGAAACTGAGAGAGAGAAATAGAGAGAAAGAGAGAGAGAGACCCAGAGGCTCAGAGAGAGAGAGAGAGAGAGAGTGACCCAGATACTCAGAGAGAGAGACACAGAGACCGATAGAGAGAGAGAGAGAGGGGGGAGGGGAGACCCAGAGCCCGAGAGAGAGAGATCCAGAGATCCAAAGACTGAGAGAGAGAGAGAGAGACCCAGAGACCGAGCGAGAGAGAGAGACACCCAGAGACCGAGTGAGAGAGAGACCCAGAGACCAAGAGAGAGAGAGACCCAGAGACCAAGAGAGAGAGAGACCCAGAGACCGAGAGAGTGAGAGAGAGAGAGACCCAGAGACCAAGAGAGAGAGAGACCCAGAGACCGAGAGAGTGAGAGAGACCCAGACACCGAGAGAGAGAGACCCAGAAAGAGAAAGAGAGGGAGACCCAGAGAGAGACCCCCAGAGACCGAGAGAGAGAGAGAGAGAGAGAGACCCCCAGAGACAGAGAGAGAGAGAGACAGAGACCTAGAGAGAAAGAAAGAGTGACACAGATGGAGAGAGAGAGAGACCCTGAGACCGAGAGAGAGAAAGAGAGAGAGACACCCAGAGACTTAGAGAGAGAGACACAGAGACCGATAGAGAGAGAGAGACCGAGACCCAGAGACCGAGAGAGAGAGACCCAGAGACTGAGAGAGAGAGAGAGATACAGAGACCCAGAGAGAGAGAAAGAAAGAGAGACACAGAGACGGAGAGAGAGAGAGAGAGAGAGCCAGAGACCGAGAGAGAGAGAGACCCAGAAACTGAGAGAGAGAAATAGAGAGAAAGAGAGAGAGAGACCCAGAGGCTCAGAGAGAGAGAGAGAGAGAGAGAGAGAGAGAGAGAGAGTCAGACCCAGATACTCAGAAAGAGAGACCCAGAGACCGAGAGAGAGAGAGAGACCCAGAGACCGAGAGAGAGAGAGACCCAGAGACCAAGAGAGAGAGACCCAGAGACCGAGAGAGAGAGAGACCCAGAGACCGAGAGAGAGAGAGACCCAGAGACCGAGAGAGAGAGAGACCCAGAGACCGAGAGAGAGAGAGACCCAGAGACCGAGAGAGAGGGTGACCCAGAGACCGAGAGAGAGAGAGATACAGAGACCGAGAGAGAGAGAGATACAGAGACCAAGAGAGAGAGAGAGACCCAGAGACCGAGAGAGAGAGAGAGACCCAGAGACCAAGAGGGAGAGAGACACCCAGAGTCCGAGAGAGAGAGAGATAGTGAGTGAGAGACCCAGAGAGAGAGACCCAGAGACCGAGAGAGAGAGAGAGACCGAGACCCAGAGACCAAGAGAGACCGAGACCCAGAGACCGAGAGAGAGACCCCCAGAGACTGAGAGAGAGTGAGTGAGAGGGAGAGAGAGACCTAGAGAGAGAGAAAGAAATAGAGACACAGAGACGGAGAGAGCGACCCAGAGACCGTGAGAGAGACCCCCAGAGACTGAGAGAGAGTGAGACAGAGACCTAGAGAGAGAGAAAGAAAGAGAGACAGAGAGACGGAGAGAGAGAGAGACCCAGAGACCAAGAGAGAGAAATAGAGAGAAAGAGAGAGACCGACCCAGAGACTCAGAGAGAGAGAGAGACACAGAGACCGATAGAGAGAGAGAGAGAGAGAGACACCCAGGGAGAGAGAGAGAGGGAGACCCAGAGACCAAGAGAGAGGAGGGGAGACCCAGAGACCGAGAGAGAAAGAGACAGACACCAAGAGACCGAGAGAGAGAGAGACCCAGGGACCGAGAGAGGGAGACCCAGAGACGGAGAGAGAGAGAGATACAGAGAGAGAGAGAGTGAGAGAAAGAGACCCAGAGACCGAGAGAGGGAGACCCAGAGACCGAGAGAGGGAGACCCAGAGACCGAGAGAGGGAGAGAGAGAGAGGGAAACCCAGAGACCGAGAGAGGGAGAGAGAGAGAGAGACCCAGAGACCGAGAGAGAGAGAGACTCAGAGACGGAGAGAGAGAGAAAGAGAGAGAGACACCCAGAGACCGAGAGAGAGGGAGAGACCCAGAGACCGAGAGAGAGAGAGACCCAGAAAGAGAGAGAGAGTGAGACCCCCAGAGACAGAGAGAGAGAGAGACAGAGACCTAGAGAGAAAGAAAGAGTGACACAGATGGAGAGAGAGAGAGACCCTGAGACCGAGAGAGAGAAATAGAGAGAAAGAGAGAGAGACACCCAGAGACTCAGAGAGAGACACACAGAGACCGATAGAGAGAGAGAGAGAGACCCAGACAGAGTGAGAGAGAGATAGAGAACCAGACAGAGGGAGACACCCAGGGGGAGGGAGAGAGAGAGAGAGAGAGAGACCGAGAGAGAGAGAGAGAGGAGGGGAGACCCAGAGACCAAGAGAGACCGAGACCCAGAGACCGAGAGAGAGACCCCCAGAGACTGAGAGAGAGTGAGTGAGAGGGAGAGAGAGACCTAGAAACTGAGATAGAAGAAATAGAGAGAGAGAGAGAGAGAGAGTGACCCAGATACTCAGAGAGAGACACACAGAGACCGATAGAGAGAGAGAGAGAGGGGGGAGGGGAGACCCAGAGCCCGAGAGAGAGAGATCCAGAGATCCAGAGACTGAGAGAGAGAGAGAGAGACCCAGAGACCGAGCGAGAGAGAGAGACACCCAGAGACCGAGTGAGAGAGAGACCCAGAGACCAAGAGAGAGAGAGACCCAGAGACCAAGAGAGAGAGACCCAGAGACCAAGAGAGAGAGACCCAGAGACCGAGAGAGTGAGAGAGACCCAGACACCGAGAGAGAGAGACCCAGAAAGAGAAAGAGAGGGAGACCCAGAGAGAGACCCCCAGAGACCGAGAGAGAGAGAGAGAGAGAGACCCCCAGAGACAGAGAGAGAGAGAGAGACAGAGACCTAGAGAGAAAGAAAGAGTGACACAGATGGAGAGAGAGAGAGACCCTGAGACCGAGAGAGAGAAATAGAGAGAAAGAGAGAGAGACACCCAGAGACTTAGAGAGAGAGACACAGAGACCGATAGAGAGAGAGAGACCGAGACCCAGAGACCGAGAGAGAGAGACCCAGAGACTGAGAGAGAGAGAGAGATATAGAGACCCAGAGAGAGAGAAAGAAAGAGAGACACAGAGACGGAGAGAGAGAGAGAGAGCCAGAGACCGAGAGAGAGAGAGACCCAGAAACTGAGAGAGAGAAATAGAGAGAAAGAGAGAGAGAGACCCAGAGGCTCAGAGAGAGAGAGAGAGAGAGAGAGAGAGAGAGTCAGACCCAGATACTCAGAAAGAGAGACACAGAGACCGAGAGAGAGAGAGAGACCCAGAGACCGAGAGAGAGAGAGACCCAGAGACCGAGAGAGAGAGAGACCCAGAGACCGAGAGAGAGGGAGACCCAGAGACCGAGAGAGAGGGTGACCCAGAGACCGAGAGAGAGAGAGATACAGAGACCGAGAGAGAGAGAGATACAGAGACCAAGAGAGAGAGAGAGACCCAGAGACCGAGAGAGAGACCCAGAGACCAAGAGGGAGAGACACCCAGAGTCCGAGAGAGAGAGAGATAGTGAGTGAGAGACCCAGAGAGACCCAGAGACCGAGAGAGAGAGAGAGACCGAGACCCAGAGACCAAGAGAGACCGAGACCCAGAGACCGAGAGAGAGACCCCCAGAGACTGAGAGAGAGTGAGTGAGAGGGAGAGAGAGACCTAGAGAGAGAGAAAGAAATAGAGACACAGAGACGGAGAGAGCGACCCAGAGACCGTGAGAGAGACCCCCAGAGACTGAGAGAGAGTGAGACAGAGACCTAGAGAGAGAGAAAGAAAGAGAGACAGAGAGACGGAGAGAGAGAGAGACCCAGAGACCAAGAGAGAGAAATAGAGAGAAAGAGAGAGACCGACCCAGAGACTCAGAGAGAGAGAGAGACACAGAGACCGATAGAGAGAGAGAGAGAGAGAGACACCCAGGGAGAGAGAGAGAGGGAGACCCAGAGACCAAGAGAGAGGAGGGGAGACCCAGAGACCGAGAGGGAAAGAGACAGACACCAAGAGACCGAGAGAGAGAGAGACCCAGGGACCGAGAGAGGGAGACCCAGAGACCGAGAGAGAGAGAGATACAGAGACCGAGAGAGAGAGAGAAAGAGACCCAGAGACCGAGAGAGGGAGACCCAGAGACCGAGAGAGGGAGAGAGAGAGAGAGAAACCCAGAGACCGAGAGAGGGAGAGAGAGAGAGAGACCCAGAGACCGAGAGAGAGAGAGACTCAGAGACGGAGAGAGAGAGAAAGAGAGAGAGACACCCAGAGACCGAGAGGGAGAGACCCAGAGACCGAGAGAGAGGGACCCAGAAAGAGAGAGAGAGCGAGACCCCCAGAGACAGAGAGAGACAGAGACCTAGAGAGAAAGAAAGAGTGACACAGATGGAGAGAGAGAGAGACCCTGAGACCGAGAGAGAGAAATAGAGAGAAAGAGAGAGAGACACCCAGAGACTTAGAGAGAGAGACACAGAGACTGATAGAGAGAGAGAGAGAGAGACCCAGACAGAGTGAGAGAGAGATAGAGAACCAGAGAGAGGGAGACACCCAGGGAGGGAGAGAGAGAGAGAGAGAGACCGAGAGAGAGAGAGAGAGGAGGGGAGACCCAGAGACCAAGAGAGACCGAGACCCAGAGACCGAGAGAGAGACCCCCAGAGACTGAGAGAGAGTGAGTGAGAGGGAGAGAGAGACCTAGAGAGAGAGAAAGAAATAGAGACACAGAGACGGAGAGAGCGACCCAGAGACCGTGAGAGAGACCCCCAGAGACTGAGAGAGAGTGAGACAGAGACCTAGAGAGAGAGAAAGAAAGGGAGACAGAGAGACGGAGAGAGAGAGAGATACAGAGACCAAGAGAGAGAAAGAGACCCAGAGACCGAGAGAGGGAGACCCAGAGACCGAGAGAGGGAGAGAGAGAGAGAAACCCATAGACCGAGAGAGGGAGATGGAGAGAGAGACCCAGAGACCGAGAGAGAGGGAGAGACCCAGAGACCGAGAGAGAGAGACCCAGAGACGGAGAGAGAGAGAAAGAGAGAGAGACACCCAGAGACCGAGAGAGAGGGAGACCCAGGGACCGAGAGAGGGGGACCCAGAGATCGAGAGAGGGAGAGAGAGACAGAAACCCAGAGACCGAGAGAGGGAGATGGAGAGAGAGACCCAGAGACCGAGAGAGAGGGAGAGACCCAGAGACCGAGAGAGAGAGACCCAGAGACGGAGAGAGAGAGAAAGAGAGAGAGACACCCAGAGACCGAGAGAGAGACCCCCAGAGACTGAGAGAGAGAGAGAGAGAGAGAGACAGAGACAGAGACCAAGAGAGAAAGAAAGAGAGACACAGAGATGGAGAGAGAGAGAGACCCTGAGACCGAGAGAGAGAAATAGAGAGAAAGAGAGAGAGAGCCCCAGAGACTTAGAGAGAGAGACACAGAGACCAATAGAGAGAGAGAGAGACCCAGACAGAGTGAGAGAGAGATAGAGAACCAGAGAGAGGGAGACACCCAGGGAGAGAGAGAGACAGACACCAAGAGACCGAGAGAGAGAGAGACCCAGAGACCGAGAGAGGGAGACCCAGAGACTGAGAGAGGGAGACCCAGAGACCGAGAGAGAGAGAGACCCAGAGACCGAGAGAGAGAGAGATACAGAGACCAAGAGAGAGAGAGAGACCCAGAGACCGAGAGAGAGAGAGAAAGAGACTCAGAGACCGAGAGACCCAGTGACCGAGTGAGAGAGAGAGAGCCCGTGACCCAGAGACCGAGAGAGAGAGAGACCCAGAGACCGAGAGAGAGAGTGAGTGACTGAGACCTAGAGACCGAGAGAGACAGAGACCGAGACCCCGAGACCGAGAGAGAGACCCCCAGAGACTGAGAGAGAGAGAGATACAGTGACAGAGACAGAGAGAGACCCAGAGACAGAGAGAGAGAGAGACCCAGGGATCGAGAGAGAAAGACCCAGAAACTGAGAGAAGAAATAAAGAGAGAGAGAGAGAGAGAGAGACCCAGATACTCAGAGAGACACAGAGACCGATAGAGAGAGAAAGACCCAGAGACTCAGAGAGAGACCCAGATACTGAGAGAGAGAGAGACCCAGATTCTGAGAGAGAGAGAGACCCAGATTCTGAGAGAGAGAGAGAGAGAGATAGAGACCTAGAGAGAGAGAAAGAAAGAGAGACACAGAGACGGAGAGAGAGAGAGACCCAGAGACCGAGAGAGAGAGAGAGAGAGACCGAGACCCAGAGACCGAGAGAGAGACCCCTAGAGACTGAGAGAGAGAGACACACAGAGACAGAGAGAGGGAGACCCAGAGACCGAGAGAGAGAGAGACCCAGAGACCGAGAGAGAGGGAGAGACCCAGAGACCGAGAGAGAGAGACCCAGAGACGGAGAGAGAGAGAAAGAGAGAGAGACACCCAGAGACCGAGAGAGAGAGAGAGAGAGAGAGACAGAGACAGAGACCAAGAGAGAAAGAAAGAGAGACACAGAGATGGAGAGAGAGAGAGACCCTGAGACCGAGAGAGAGAAATAGAGAGAAAGAGAGAGAGAGCCCCAGAGACTTAGAGAGAGAAACACAGAGACCGATAGAGAGGGAGAGAGACCCAGACAGAGTGAGAGAGAGATAGAGAACCAGAGAGAGGGAGACACCCAGGGAGAGAGAGAGACAGACACCAAGAGACCGAGAGAGAGAGAGACCCAGAGACCGAGAGAGGGAAACCCAGAGACTGAGAGAGGGAGACCCAGAGACCGAGAGAGAGAGAGACCCAGAGACCGAGAGAGAGAGAGACCCAGAGACCGAGAGAGAGAGAGAGACCCAGAGACCGAGAGAGAGAGAGAAAGAGACTCAGAGACCGAGAGACCCAGTGACCGAGTGAGAGAGAGAGAGAGCCCGTGACCCAGAGACCGAGAGAGAGAGAGACCCAGAGACCGGGAGAGAGAGTGAGTGACTGAGACCCAGAGACCGAGAGAGACAGAGACCGAGACCCCGAGACCGAGAGAGAGACCCCCAGAGACTGAGAGAGAGAGAGATACAGTGACAGAGACAGAGAGAGACCCAGAGACAGAGAGAGAGAGAGACCCAGAGATCGAGAGAGAAAGACCCAGAAACTGAGAGAAGAAATAAAGAGAGAGAGAGAGAGAGAGAGACCCAGATACTCAGAGAGACACAGAGACCGATAGAGAGAGAAAGACCCAGAGACTCAGAGAGAGACCCAGATACTGAGAGAGAGAGAGACCCAGATTCTGAGAGAGAGAGAGAGAGAGATATAGAGACCTAGAGAGAGAGAAAGAAAGAGAGACACAGAGACGGAGAGAGAGAGAGACCCAGAGACCGAGAGAGAGAGAGAGAGAGAGAGACCGAGACCCAGAGACCGAGAGAGAGACCCCTAGAGACTGAGAGAGAGAGACACACAGAGACAGAGAGAGGGAGACCCAGAGACCGAGAGAGAGAGAGACCCAGAAACTGAGATAGAAGAAATAGACAGAGAGAGAGAGAGAGAGAGAGAGAGTGACCCAGATACTCAGAGAGAGAGACACAGAGACCGATAGAGAGAGAGAGAGAGAGAGGGGAGGGGAGACCCAGAGACCGAGAGAGAGAGACCCAGAGATCCAGAGACTGAGAGAGAGAGAGAGAGAGAGAGAGACCCAGAGACCGAGAGAGAGAGAGAGACACCCAGAGACCGAGTGAGAGAGAGACCCAGAGACCAAGAGAGAGAGAGACCCAGAGACTGAGAGAGTGAGAGAGACCCAGACACCAAGAGAGACCCAGAAAGAGAAAGAGAGGGAGACCCAGAGAGAGACCCCCAGAGACCGAGAGAGAGAGAGAGAGAGAGAGAGAAAGAAAGAGTGACACAGATGGAGAGAGAGATAGAGACCCTGAGACCGAGAGAGAGAAATAGAGAGAAACAGAGAGAGACACCCAGAGACTTAGAGAGAGAGACACAGAGACCGATAGAGAGAGAGAGAGAGACCCAGACAGAGTGAGAGAGAGATAGAGAACCAGAGAGAGGGAGACACCCAGGGGGAGGGAGAGAGAGAGAGAGAGACCGAGAGAGAGAGGAGGGGAGACCCAGAGACCGAGAGAGAGAGAGACAGACACCAAGAGACCGAGAGAGAGAGAGACCCAGACACAGAGAGAGAGAGACCCAGAAACAGAGAGAGAGTGAGAGCCCCAGAGACAGAGAGAGAGAGAGACAGAGACCTAGAGAGAAAGAAAGAGTGACACAGATGGAGAGAGAGAGAGACCCTGAGACCGAGAGAGAGAAATAGAGAGAAAGAGAGAGAGACACCCAGAGACTTAGAGAGAGAGACACAGAGACCGATAGAGAGAGAGAGAGAGACCCAGACAGAGTGAGAGAGAGATAGAGAACCAGAGAGAGGGAGAAACCCAGGGGGAGGGAGAGAGAGAGAGAGAGAGACCGAGAGAGAGAGGAGGGGAGACCCAGAGACCGAGAGAGAGAGAGACAGACACCAAGAGACCGAGAGAGAGAGAGACCCAGACACAGAGAGAGAGAGACCCAGAAAGAGAGAGAGAGTGAGAGCCCCAGAGACAGAGAGAGAGAGAGACAGAGACCTAGAGAGAAAGAAAGAGTGACACAGATGGAGAGAGAGAGAGACCCTGAGACCGAGAGAGAGAAATAGAGAGAAAGAGAGAGAGACACCCAGAGACTTAGAGAGAGAGACACAGAGACCGATAGAGAGAGAGAGAGAGACCCAGACAGAGTGAGAGAGAGATAGAGAACCAGAGAGAGGGAGACACCCAGGGGGAGGGAGAGAGAGAGAGACCGAGAGAGAGAGAGGAGGGGAGACCCAGAGACCAAGAGAGACCGAGACCCAGAGACCGAGAGAGAGACCCCCAGAGACTGAGAGAGAGTGAGTGAGAGGGAGAGAGAGACCTAGAGAGAGAGAAAGAAATAGAGACACAGAGACGGAGAGCGACCCAGAGACCGTGAGAGAGACCCCCAGAGACTGAGAGAGAGAGAGAGAGAGAGAGAGAGAGAGAGTGAGACAGAGACCTAGAGAGAGAGAAAGAAAGGGAGACAGAGAGACGGAGAGAGAGAGAGATACAGAGACCAAGACAGAGAAAGAGACCCAGAGACCGAGAGAGGGAGACCCAGAGACCGAGAGAGGGAGACCCAGAGACCGAGAGAGGGAGAGATAGTGAGTGAGAGACCCAGAGAGAGAGACCCAGAGACCAAGAGAGAGAGAGACCCAGAGACCAAGAGAGAGAAATAGAGAGAAAGAGAGAGACCGACCCAGAGACCGAGAGAGAGAGAGACCCAGAGACCGAGAGAGAGACCTAGAGACCCAGAGCCCGAGAGAGAGGGAGAGAGGGAGAGACCCATAGACCAAGAGAGAGAGAGAGACATCCAGAGACCGAGAGAGAGAGAGAGACCAAGAGACCCGGAGAGAGAGAGAGAGAGACCCCCAGAGACTGAGAGAGAGAGACACACAGAGACAGAGAGAGGGAGACCCAGAGACCGAGAGAGAGAGAGAGACCCAGAAACTGAGATAGAAGAAATAGAGAGAGAGAGAGAGAGAGAGAGAGAGAGAGAGAGAGAGACCCAGATACTCAGAGAGAGAGACACAGAGACCGATAGAGAGAGAGAGAGAGAGAGAGGAGGGGAGACCCAGAGCCCGAGAGAGAGAGATCCAGAGATCCAGAGACTGAGAGAGAGAGAGAGAGAGACCCAGAGACCGAGAGAGAGAGAGAGACACCCAGAGACCGAATGAGAGAGAGACCCAGAGACCAAGAGAGAGAGAGACCCAGAGACCAAGAGAGAGAGAGACCCAGAGACCGAGAGAGTGAGAGAGACCCAGACACCGAGAGAGTGAGAGAGACCCAGACACCGAGAGAGTGAGAGAGACCCAGAAAGAGAAAGAGAGGGAGACCCAGAGAGAGACCCCCAGAGACCGAGAGAGAGAGAGAGAGAGAGAGAGAGAGAGAGAGACCCCCAGAGACAGAGAGAGAGAGAGACAGAGACCTAGAGAGAAAGAAAGAGTGACACAGATGGAGAGAGAGAGAGACCCTGAGACCGAGAGAGAGAAATAGAGAGAAAGAGAGAGAGACACCCAGAGACTTAGAGAGAGAGACACAGAGACCGATAGAGAGAGAGAGAGAGACCCAAACAGAGTGAGAGAGAGATAGAGAACCAGAGAGAGGGAGACACCCAGGGGGAGGGAGGGAGAGAGAGAGAGAGAGAGAAAGACCGAGAGAGAGAGAGAGAGGAGGGGAGACCCAGAGACCGAGAGAGAGAGATACAGAGACCAAGAGAGAGAGAGAGACCCAGAGACCGAGAAAGAGAGAGAAAGAGACTCAGAGACCGAGAGACCCAGAGACCGAGAGAGGGAGAGAGACAGTGACCCAGAGATAGAGAGAGAGAGAGAGAGAGAGAGAGACCCAGAGACCGAGAGAGAGAGCGAGTGACTGAGACCTAGAGACCGAGAGAGACAGAGACAGAGACCCCGAGACCGAGAGAGAGACCCCCAGAGACTGAGAGAGAGAGAGACCCAGAGACCAAGAGATAGAGAGACCCAGAAACTGAGAGAGAAGAAATAAAGAGAGAGAGAGAGACCCAGATACTCAGAGAGAGAGACACAGGGACCGATAGAGAGAGAAAGAGAGACCCAGAGACTCAGAGAGAGAGACCCAGGTACTGAGAGAGAGAGCGACCCAGAGACTGAGAGAGAGAGAAAGAGAGATATACAGAGACCTAGAGAGAGAGAAAGAAAGAGAGACACAGAGACGGAGAGAGAGAGAGACCCAGAGACCGAGAGAGGGAGAGAGAGAGAGAGACAGAGACCCAGAGACTGAGAGAGAGACCCCCAGAGACTGAGAGAGACACACAGAGACCGAGAGAGAGAGAGAGACCCAGAGACCGAGAGAGAGAGACCCAGCAACTGAGAGAGAAGAAAGAGAGAGAGAGAGAGAGAGAGAGAGTGACCCAGATACTCAGTGAGAGAGACACAGAGACCGATAGAGAGAGAGAGAGAGGGGAGGGGAGACCCAGAGACTGAGAGAGAGAGAGAGGCCCAGAGACCGAGAGAGAGAGAGAGAGAGACCAAGAGACCGAGAGAGAGACCCAGAGAGAGACAGAGAGAGAGAGTGAGACCCAGAAAGAGAGAGAGAGAGAGACCCAGAGACCGAGAGAGAGGGAGAGACACCCAAAGACCGAGAGAGAGAGAGACCCAGAGACCAAGAGAGAGAGAGACCCAGAGACCAAGAGAGAGAGAGACCCAGAGACCGAGAGAGAGAGAGAGAGAGAGAGAGAGAGGCAGAGACCGAGAGAGAGACCCAGAGACCGAGAGAGGGAGAGAGAGAGAGAGACCCAGAGACCAAGAGAGAGGGAGAGACCCAGAGACCGAGAGAGAGAGACTCAGAGACGGAGAGAGAGAGAAAGAGAGAGAGACCCAGAGACCGAGAGAGAGAGAGAGACCCAGAGACCGAGAGAGACCCAGAAAGAGAGAGAGAGCGAGACCCCCAGAGACAGAGAGAGAGAGAGACAGAGACCCAGAGAGAAAGAAAGAGTGACACAGATGGAGAGAGAGAGAGACCCTGAGACCGAGAGAGACCCAGAAAGAGAGAGAGAGCGAGACCCCCAGAGACAGAGAGAGAGAGAGACAGAGACCTAGAGAGAAAGAAAGAGTGACACAGATGGAGAGAGAGAGAGACCCTGAGACCGAGAGAGAGAAATAGAGAGAAAGAGAGAGAGACACCCAGAGACTTAGAGAGAGAGACACAGAGACCGATAGAGAGAGAGAGAGAGACCCAGACAGAGTGAGAGAGAGATAGAGAACCAGAGAGAGGGAGAAACCCAGGGGGAGGGAGAGAGAGAGAGAGAGACCCAGAGACCGAGAGAGAGAGAGATACAGAGACCAAGAGAGAGAGAGAGACCCAGAGACCGAGAGACCCAGAGACCGAGAGAGGGAGAGAGACAGTGACCCAGAGATAGAGAGAAAGAGAGAGAGAGAGACCCAGAGACCGAGAGAGAGAGCGAGTGACTGAGACCTAGAGACCGAGAGAGACAGAGACCGAGACCCCGAGACCGAGAAAGAGACCCCCAGAGACTGAGAGAGAGAGAGACACAGTGACAGAGACAGAGAGAGACCCAGAGACAGAGAGAGAGAGAGACCCAGAGACTGAGAGAGAGAAAGACCCAGAAACTGAGAGAGAAGAAATAAAGAGAGAGAGAGAGAGAGAGAGAGAGAGAGACCCAGATACTCAGAGAGAGAGAGAGACACAGAGACCGATATAGAGGGAAAGTTGACCCAGAGACTGAGAGAGAGAGAGACCCAGATACTGAGAGAGAGAGAGACCCAGACACTGAGAGAGAGAGAGAGAGAGAGACATACAGAGACCTAGAGAGAGAGAAAGAAAGAGAGACACAGAGACGGAGAGAGAGAGAGACCCAGAGACCGAGAGAGAGAGAGAGAGAGAGAGAGAGACCGAGACCCAGAGACCGAGAGAGAGACCCCCAGAGACTGAGAGAGGCACACAGAGACCGAGAGAGAAAGAGACCCAGAGACCGAGAGAGAGAGACCCAGAAACTGAGAGAGAAGAAATAGAGAGAGAGAGAGAGAGAGAGAGAGAGAGAGAGAGAGAGAGAGAGAGAGAGAGAGAGAGAGAGTGACCCAGATACTCAGAGAGAGAGACACAGAGACCGATAGAGAGAGAGAGAGAGAGAGGGGAGGGGAGACCCAGAGACTGAGAGAGAGAGAGAGACCAAGAGACCGAGAGAGAGACCCAGAGAGAGACAGAGAGACCCAGAGACCGAGAGAGAGAGTGAGACCCAGAAAGAGAGAGAGAGAGAGACCCAGAGACCGAGAGAGAGAGAGACCCAGAGACTGAGAGAGAGAGAGAGAGACCCAGAGACTGAGAGAGAGAGAGAGAGAGAGAGAGAGCCAGAGACCGAGAGAGAGACCCAGAGACCGAGAGAGGGAGAGAGAGAGAGAGAGACCCAGAGACCGAGAGAGAGGGAGAGACCCAGAGACCGAGAGAGAGGGACCCAGAAAGAGAGAGAGAGAGCGAGACCCCCAGAGACAGAGAGAGACAGAGACCTAGAGAGAAAGAAAGAGTGACACAGATGGAGAGAGTGACCCTGAGACCGAGAGAGAGAAATAGAGAGAAAGAGAGAGAGACACCCAGAGACTTAGAGAGAGAGACACAGAGACCGATAGAGAGAGTGAGAGAGAGACCCAGACAGAGTGAGAGAGAGAGATAGAGAACCAGAGAGAGGGAGACACCCAGGGGGAGGGAGAGAGAGAGAGAGAGAGAGAGAGAGGAGGGGAGACCCAGAGGCCGAGAGAGAGAGAGACAGACACCAAGAGACCGAGAGAGAGAGAGACCCAGAGTCCGAGAGAGGGAGACCCAGAGACCGAGAGACCGAGAGAGAGAGAGATACAGAGACCAAGAGAGAGAGAGAGAGAGACCCAGAGACCGAGAGAGGGAGAGAGAGAGCGAGACCCAGAGACCGAGAGAGGGAGAGAGAGAGAGAGAGACCCAGAGACTGAAAGAGAGACCTAGAGACCCAGAGCCCGAGAGAGACGGAGAGAGGGAGAGACCCATAGACCGAGAGAGAGAGAGAGACATCCAGAGACCTTAACAGAGAGAGAGAGACCAAGAGACCCAGAGAGAGAGAGAGAGATACCCAGAGACCGAGAGAGAGACCCAGAGACTGAGAGAGAGAGAGAGAGAGAGAGAGAGACAGAGACCTAGAGAGAAAGAAAGAGAGACACAGATGGAGAGAGAGGGACCGACCCTGAGACCGAGAGAGAGAAATAGAGAGAAAGAGAGAGAGAGACCCAGAGACCGATAGAGAGAGAGAGGGAGACCCAGACAGAGTGAGAGAGAGAGATAGAGAACCAGAGAGAGGGCGACACCCAGGGAAAGAAAGAGAGAGACAGAGAGAGAGAGACAGAGAGAGAGAGACAGAGAGAGAGAGAGAGAGAGAGGAGGTGAGACCCAGAGACTGAGGGAGAGAGAGACAGACACCAAGAGACCGAGAGAGAGAGACCCAGAGACCGAGAGAGGGAGACCCAGAGACCGAGAGAGGGAGACCCAGAGACTGAGAGACCAAGAGAGAGAGAGAGACCCAGAGACCAAGAGAGGGAGAGAGAGAGAGAGAGAGAGACCCAGAGACCGAGAAAGAGACCTAGAGCCCGAGAGAGAGGGAGAGACCCATAGACCGAGAGAGAGAGAGAGAGACATCCAGAGACCTTAACAGAGAGAGAGACCAAGAGACCCAGAGAGAGGGAGAGAGATACCCAGAGACCGAGAGAGAGACCCAGAGACTGAGAGAGAGAGAGAGAGAGAGAGAGAGAGAGAGAGAGACAGAGACCTAGAGAGAAAGAAAGAGAGACACAGATGGAGAGAGAGGGACCGACCCTGAGACCGAGAGAGAGAAATAGAGAGAAAGAGAGAGAGAGACCCAGAGACCGATAGAGAGAGAGAGGGAGACCCAGACAGAGTGAGAGAGAGAGATAGAGAACCAGAGAGAGGGCGACACCCAGGGAGAGAAAGAGAGAGACAGAGAGAGAGAGACAGAGAGAGAGAGAGAGAGAGAGAGGAGGTGAGACCCAGAGACTGAGGGAGAGAGAGACAGACACCAAGAGACCGAGAGAGAGAGAGACCCAGAGACCGAGAGAGGGAGACCCAGAGACCGAGAGAGGGAGACCCAGAGACCGAGAGAGGGAGAGAGAGAGAGAGAGAGACCCAGAGACCGAGAAAGAGACCTAGAGCCCGAGAGAGAGGGAGAGACCCATAGACCGAGAGAGAGAGATACAGAGACAAAGGTAGAGAGAAAGAGAGAGAGAGAGAGAGAGAGAGACACCCAGAGACCGAGAGAGAGAGAGACCCAGAGACCGAGAGAGAGACCCAGAGAGAGACCCAGAGACTGAGAGAGAGAGAGAGAGAGAGAGAGAGAGAGAGAGAGAGAGACAGCCAGAGACCGAGAGACCCAGAGACTGAGAGAAAGAGACCCAGAAAGAGAGAGAGAGAGACTCAGAGACCGAGAGAGAGAGAGACCCACAGACTGAGAGAGAGAGTGTCACCCAGAGACCGAGAGAGAGGGAGACCCAGAGACCGAGAGAGAGAGATACAGAGATCAAGAGAGAGAGAGAGACCCAGAGACCGAGAGAGAGAGCCAGAAAGAGAAGAGTGACCCAGATACTGAGAGAGAGAGAGAGACTGAGAGAGGGAGACCCAGAGACCGAGAGAGAGAGACCCAGAGACCGAGAGACCCAGAAACTGAGAGAGAAGAAATAGAGAGAGAGAGAGACCCAGACACTCAGAGAGAGAGACACAGAGACCGATAGAGAGAGACAGAGAGAGATAGAGGGGTGGGGAGACCCAGAGACCGAGAGAGAGAGAGAGAGAGAGGGAGACCCAGAGACCGAGAGAGAGAGAGGGAGACCCAGAGACTGAGAGAGAGGGAGAGAGAGAGACCCAGAGACCGAGAGAGAGAGAGATACAGAGAGCAAGAGAGAGAGAGAGACCCAGAGACCGAGAGAGAGAGAGATACAGAGACCAAGAGAGAGAGAGAGACCCAGAGACCGAGAGAGAGAGCCAGAGAGAGAAGAGTGACCCAGATACTGAGAGAGAGAGAGACTGAGAGAGGGCGACCCAGAGACCGAGAGAGAGAGACCCAGAGACCGGGAGAGAGTGACCCAAAGAATGATAGAGAGAGAGAGAGACACACCCAGAGAGAGAGAGAGACCCAGAGACCGAGAGATAGACCCAGAGACCGAGAGGAGAGAGAGAGAGAGAGAGATAGACCGAGAGGGAGAGAGAGAGAGATAGTGAGAGAGACACTCAGGGAGAGAGAGAGACACCCAGAGACCAAGAGAGAGAGAGACCGAGACCCAGAGAGCGAGAGAGAGAGAGACCGAGACCCGGAGACCAAGAGAGAGACCCCCAGAGATACGGAGACCAAGAGAGAGAGAGAGACCCAGAGACCGAGAGAGAGGGAGAGAGAGAGACACACCCAGAGACAGAGAGAGAGACCCAGAGACCGAGAGAGAGAGAGAGAGACCCAGAGACCGAGAGAGAGAGACCCAAAGACTGATAGAGCGTGAGAGAGAGAGACACACCCAGAGAGAGAGAGACACAGAGACCGAGAGAGAGACCCAGAGACCGAGAGAGAGAGAGAGACCCAGAGACCGAGAGAGAGAGAGAGATAGACCGAGAGGGAGAGAGAGAGAGAGAGATAGTGAGAGAGACACTCAAGAGAGAGAGAGACACCCAGAGACCAAGAGAGAGAGATCGAGACCCAGAGAGCAAGAGAGAGACCCCCAGAGACTGAGAGAGAGAGAGAGATAGAGAGACCCAGACAGAGAGAGAGAGAGAGACCCAGAGAGAGGGAGACACCCAGAGAGAGAGAGAAAGAGACCCAGAGAGATGGCGACCCAGAGACTGAGAGAGAGCGACCCAGAGACCGAGAGAGAGACCCAGAGACCGAGAGACCCAGAAACTGAGAGTGAAGAAATAGAGAGAGAGAGAGAGACCCAGATACTCAGAGAGAGAGACACAGAGACCGATAGAGAGAGAGAGGCCCAGAGAGAGAGAGAGAGAGGGAGAGATGGAGAGAGAGACACAGAGACCGATAGAGAGAGACACAGAGGGGAGGGGAGACCCAGAGACTGAGAGAGGGAGAGAGAAACCCAGAGACCGAGAGAGAGAGAGAGAGGCCCAGAGACCGAGAGAGAGACCCAGAGACCGAGAGAGAGGGAGAGCTGGAGAGAGAGACCCAGAGACCGAGAGAGAGAGATAAGGAGATCAAGAGAGAGAGAGAGACAGAGACCAAGAGAAAGAGACCCAGAGACCGAGAGAGAGGGAGAGAGAGACCCAGAGACCGAGAGAGAGAGATACAGAGACCAAGAGAGAGAGAGAGACCCAGAGACCGAGAGAGAGAGACCCAAAGACTGATAGAGAGAGAGAGAGAGAGAGACACACCCAGAGAGAGAGATACAGACCCAGAGACCGAGAGAGAGACTCAGAGACCGAGAGAGAGAGAGAGACCCAGAGACCAAGAGAGAGAGAGAGATAGACCGAGAGGGAGAGAGAGAGAGAGATAGTGAGAGAGACACTCAGGGAGAGAGAAAGAGACACCCAGAGACCAAGAGAGAGAGAGAGAGTGCGAGACCCAGAGAGAGAGAAAGAGACTCAGAGACCGAGACCCAGAGAGCGAGAGAGAGAGACCGAGACCCGGAGACCAAGAGAGAGACCCCCAGAGACTGAGAGGGAGAGATAGAGAGACCCAGACAGAGAGAGAGAGAGACCCAGAGAGAGGGAGACACCCAGAGAGAGAGAGAGAGACCCAGAGAGAGAGAGAGAGAGAGAGAGAGAGACCCAGAGACCAAGAGAGAGAGAGAGACCCAGAGCCCGAGAGAGAGAGCCAGAGAGAGAAGAGTGTCCCAGATACTGAGAGAGAGAGAGAGACTGAGAGAGGGAGACCCAGAGACCGAGAGAGAGAGAGAGACCCAGAGACCGAGAGAGTGAGAGAGACCCAGAGACGGAGAGAGACCCACAGACAGAGAGAGAGACACGCAGAGACTGAGAGAGGGAGTCCCAGAGACCGAGAGAGAGAGAGAGACCCAGAGCCCGAGAGAGAGAGCCAGAGAGAGAAGAGTGACCCAGATACTGAGAGAGAGAGACTGAGAGAGGGCGACCCAGAGACCGAGAGAGAGAGAGAGACCCAGAGACCGAGAGAGTGAGAGAGACCCAGAGACCGAGAGAGACCCACAGACAGAGAGAGACCCACAGACAGAGAGAGAGACACGCAGACAGAGAGAGAGTCCCAGAGACCGAAAGAGAGAGAGAGAGAGAGGGAGACCGAGAGACAGAGACCCAGAGACCGAGAGAGACCCATAGACAGAGAGAGAGACACGCAGACAGAGAGAGAGACACGCAGACAGAGAGAGAGACACGCAGACAGAGAGAGAGACACGCAGACAGAGAGAGAGTCCCAGAGACCGAAAGAGAGAGAGAGAGAGAGGGAGACCGAGAGAGAGAGAGAGAGAGAGTGCGAGACCCAGAGAGAGAGAAAGAGACTCAGAGACCGAGAGAGACCCACAGACAGAGAGGACACACACAGAGACTGAGAGAGGGAGTCCCAGAGACCGAGAGAGAGAGAGGGAGACCCAGAGACCGAGAGACAGAGACCCAGAGACCGAGAGAGACGCACAGACAGAGAGAGAGACACGCAGACAGAGAGAGAGTCCCAGAGACCGAAAGAGAGAGAGAGACAGAGAGGGAGACCAAGAGAGAGAGAGAGAGAGAGAGAGAGAGACCCAGAGACCGAGAGAGAGAGAGAGAGTGCGAGACCCAGAGAGAGAGAAAGAGACTCAGAGACCGAGAGACCCAGTGACCGAGTGAGAGAGAGAGAGAGAGACCGTGACCCAGAGACCGAGAGAGAGACACCGTGATCCAGAGACAGAGAGAGAGAGAGACACCCAGAGACAGAGAGAGAGAGAGAGAGAGAGAGAGAGAGACCCAGAGAATGAGAGAGAGAGAGAAAGCCAGAGACCGAGAGAGAGAGAGACCCAGAGACCAAGAGAGGGAGACCCAGAAAGAGAGAGAGAGAGAGAGACCCAGAGACCGAGAGAGAGCGAGAGCTGGAGAGAGAGACCCAGAGACCGAGAGAGAGAGACCCAGAGACCGAGAGAGACCCACAGACAGAGAGACACGCAGAGACTGAGAGAGGGAGACCCAGAGACCGAGAGAGTGGGAGTGAGAGAGAGAGAGAGAGAGAGAGAGAGGGAGAGAGACCCAGAGACCGAGAGAGAGTGCTAGAAACCCAGAGACCGAGAGAGAAGGAGAGAGGGAGAGAGAGACCCAGAGACGAAGAGAGAGAGACGCAGAGACCGAGAGAGAGAGAGAGACCGAGAGAGAGGAGTGACCCAGATACTGAGAGACCGAGAGAGGGCGACTCAGAGACTGAGAGAGACCCAGAGAGAGAGAGAGAGAGAGAGAGAGAGACCCAGAGAGAAAGAGACCCAGAAACCGAGAGAGAGAGACCGAGACCCAGAGAGAGAGAAAGAGAGAGAGACAGAGACCTAGAGAGAGAAAGAAAGAGACAGAGATGGAGAGAGAGAGAGACCCAGAGACCAAGAGAGAGAAATAGAGAGAAAGAGAAAGAGAGACCCAGAGACCGATAGAGAGAGAGAGGGAGACACCCAGGGAGAGAGAGAGAGGGAGACCCAGAGACCGAGAGAGAGCGAGAGAGAGAGAGAGAGGAGGGGATAGAAAGAGACAGACACCAAGAGACCGAGAGAGAGAGAGAGAGACCGAGAGAGGGTGACCCAGAGACCAAGAGACCGAGAGATACAGAGACCAAGAGAGAGAGACCCAGAGACCGAGAGAGAGAGACCCAGAGACCGAGAGAGGGAGAGAGAGAGAGAGAGACCCAGAGACCGAGAGAGAGGGAGAGACCCAGAGACGGAGAGAGAGAGAGACCCAGATACGGAGAGAGAGAGAAAGAGAGAGAGACACCCAGAGACCAAGAGAGAGAGAGACCTAGAAAGAGAAAGAGGAGACCCAGAGACCGAGAGAGAGACCCGCCAGAGACCGAGAGAGAGAGAGAGACCCCCAGAGACCGAGAGAGAGAGAGAGACCCCCAGAGACCGAGAGCGAGAGAGAGACCCAGAGTCTGAGAGAGAGAGAGAGAGATAGTGAGAGAGAGACCCATAGACCAAGAGAGAGAGAGACCCAGAGACCGAAAGAGAGAGAGAGACCCAGAGACCGAGAGAGAGAGAGGGAGACTGAGACCCAGAGACCGAGAGACCGAGAGAGAGAGACCGAGACCCAGAGACTGAGAGAGAGACCCCCAGAGACTGAGAGAGAGAGAGACACACAGAGACGGAGAGAGAGAGACCCAGAGACCGAGAGAGAGAGAGACCCAGAAATGATAGAGAAGAAAGAGAAATAGAGAGAGAGAGAGTGAGACCCAGATACTCAGAGAGAGAGACACAGAGACCGATAGAGAGACCGAGAGAGAGAGAGAGAGAGAGAGAGACCCAGAGACCGAGTGAGAGAGAGAGAGAGAGAGACACAGAGACCGAGAGAGAGAGAGAGAGACCCAGAGACCAAGAGAGAGAGAGACCCACAGACCGAGAGAGTGTCCCACAGACCGAGAGAGAGAGAGAGAGAGAGAGAGAGACCAACCCAGAGAGAGAGAGACACCCAGAGAGAGAGAGACCCGAGAGAGAGAGAGAGAGACCCAGAAACTGAGAGAGAAAAAGAGAGAGACACCCAGAGACCGAGAGAGAGAGAGACCCAGAGACCGAGAGAGAGAGAGATCCAGAGAGCCAGAGAGGGGGAAACAGAGGCTGAGAGAGGGAGAGAGAGAGACCCAGAAACCGAGAGAGAGCGCGAAACCCAGAAAGAGACAGAGAAAGAGACCGAGAGAGAGAGAGAGAGAGAGAGAGAGAGAGAGAGACCCAGAGACAGAGAGAGAGAGAGACACCCAGAGACCGAGAGAGAGAGAGAGAGAGAGAGAGACCCAGAGACCAAGAGAGAGACCTAGAGACCCAGAGACCCAGAGACCGAGAGAGAGGGAGAGAGAGACACAGAGACCGAGAGAGAGAGAGAGAGAGAGAGAGACCCAGAGAATGAGAGAGAGAGAGAAAGCCAGAGACCGAGAGAGAAACACCCAGAGAATGAGAGAGAGAGAGAAAGTCAGAGTCCGAGAGAGAGAGAGACCCAGAGAGAGAGAGAGAGATCTAGAGACACAGAGACCGAGAGAGAGGGAGAGAGAAAAAGAGAGAGAGAGAGAGAGAGAGAGAGACCCAGAGACTGAAAGAGAGATAGAGAGACACCCAGAGACCGAGAGAGAGACCCAGAGACCGAGAGAGAGAGAGAGAGAGAGAGAGGTCCAGAGACTGAGAGAGAGACCTAGAGACCCAGAGACCAAAAGAGAGGGAGAGAGGGAGAGAGAGACCGAGAGAGAGAGAGACCCAGGGTCCGACAGAGTGAGCCAGAGAGAGAAGAGTGACCCAGATACTGAGAGAGGGATGGACCGAGAGAGGTCGACCCAGAGACCGAGAGAGAGAGAGAGAGACCCAGAGACCGAGAGAGTGAGAGAGACCCAGAGACCGAGAGAGTGAGAGAGACCCAGAGAGAGAGAGAGACACCCAGAGAGAAAGAGAGACCCAGAGAGAAAGAGAGACCCAGAGAGAAAGTGAGACCCAGAGAGAAAGTGAGACCCAGAGAGAAAGTGAGACCCAGAGAGAAAGAGAGACCCAGAGAGAAAGAGAGACCCAGAGAGAAAGAGAGACCCAGAGAGAAAGAGAGACCCAGAAACCGAGAGAGAGAGATAGACCCAGAAACCGAGAGAGAGACACCGAGACCCAGAGAGAGAGAGAGAGAGATCCAGAGACTGAGAGAGGGAGACCCAGAGAGAGAGACCCAGAGAGAGAGAGAGACCCAGAAACCGAGAGAGAGAGACCGAGACCCAGAGAGAGAGAAAGAGAGAGAGACATAGAGACGGAGAGAGAGAGAGACCCAGAGACCAAGAGAGAGAAATAGAGAGAAAGAGAGAGAGAGAGACCCAGAGACCGATAGAAAGAGAGAGAGAGAGGGAGACACCCAGGGAGAGAGAGAGAGGGAGACCCAGAGACCGAGAGAGAGAGAGAGAGAGAGAGAGAGAGAGAGAGGAGGGGAGAGAAAGAGACAGACACCAAGAGACCGAGAGAGAGAGAGAGAGACCGAGAGAGGGTGACCCAGGGACCGAGAGAGAGAGAGAGATACAGAGACCAAGAGAGAGACCCAGAGACCGAGAGAGGGAGACCCAGAGACTGAGAGAGAGAGAGAGACCCAGAGACAGAGAGAGAGGGAGAGACCCAGAGACAGAGAGAGAGGGAGAGACCCAGAGACAGAGAGAGAGGGAGAGACCCAGAGACGGGGAGAGAGAGAAAGAGAGAGAGACACCCAGAGACCGAGAGAGAGAGAGACCCAGAGACCGAGAGAGAGAGACCCAGAAAGAGAGAGGGAGACCCAGAGACCGAGAGAGAGACCCCCCAGAGACCGAGAGAGAGAGCCCCCCAGAGACCGAGAGAGAGAGAGAGACCCCCAGAGACTGAGAGGGAGAGAGAGACCCAGAGTCCGAGAGAGAGAGAGAGATAGTGAGAGAGAGACCCAGAGAGAGAGACCCAGAGACCAAGAGAGAGAGAGAGACCAAGAGAGAGAGAGGGAGACTGAGACCCAGAGACCGAGAGACCGAGAGAGAGAGACTGAGACCCAGAGACCGAGAGAGAGACCCCCAGAGACTGAGAGAGAGAGAGACACCAAGACGGAGAGAGAGAGAGACCCAGAGACCGAGAGAGAGACCCAGAAACTGATAGAGAAGAAATAGAGAGAGAGAGAGAGAGAGAGAGACCCAGATACTCAGAGAGAGAGACACAGAGACCGATAGAGAGACCGAGAGAGAGAGAGAGAGAGACCCAGAGACCGAGTGAGAGAGAGAGAGAGAGAGAGAGAGAGACCCAGAGACCGAGAGAGAGAGAGATAGAGAGACCCAGACAGAGAGAGAGAGAGAGACCCAGAGAGAGGGAGACACTCAGAGAGAGAGAGAGAGAGAGAGAGAGAGAGAGAGAGACCCAGAGAGAGAGAGAGAGACCCAGAAACTGATAGAGAAGAAATAGAGAGAGAGAGAGAGAGAGAGAGACCCAGATACTCAGAGAGAGAGACACAGAGACCGATAGAGAGACCGAGAGAGAGAGAGAGAGAGAGACCCAGAGACCGAGTGAGAGAGAGAGAGAGAGAGAGAGAGACCCAGAGACCGAGAGAGAGAGAGATAGAGAGACCCAGACAGAGAGAGAGAGAGAGACCCAGAGAGAGGGAGACACTCAGAGGGAGAGAGAGAGAGAGAGAGAGAGAGAGAGACCCAGAGAGAGAGAGGGAGAGAGAGATACAGAGACCGAGAGAGAGAGAGATACAGAGAGCAAGAGAGAGAAATACAGAGACCAAGAGAGAGAGAGAGACCGAGAGAGAGAGCCAGAGAGAGAAGAGTGACCCAGATACTGAGAGAGAGAGAGACTGAGAGACGGAGAGAGAGAGAGGGAGAGAGAGACCCAGAGACCGAGAGAGAGAGATACAGAGACCAAGAGAGAGAGAGAGACCGAGAGAGAGAGCCAGAGAGAGAAGAGTGACCCAGATACTGAGAGAGAGAGAGAGACTGAGAGAGGGCGCCCCAGAGACCGAGACCCAGAGACCGAGAGAGAGAGAGAGAGACCCAGAGACTGAGAGAGAGACACCCAGAGAACGAGAGAGAGAGAGACCCAGAGAACGAGAGAGAGAGAGAGACCCAGAGAACGAGAGAGAGAGAGACCCAGAGAACGAGAGAGAGAGAGAGACCCAGAGAACGAGAGAGGGAGAGAGAGAGACCCAGAGACTGAGAGAGAGAGACACACGCAGAGACCGAGAGAAAGAGAGACCCAGAGACTGAGAGAGAGATACAGAGAGCAAGAGAGAGAGAGAGACCGAGACCCAGAGACCGAGAGAGAGAGAGAGAGACCCAGAGACCGAGGTAGAGAGAGAGGCCGAGACCCAGAGACCGAGAGAGAGACCCAGGTACTGAGAGAGACACTGAGAGAGAGACTGAGAGAGAGAGAGAGAGTGAGAGAGAGTGAGAAACACACCCAGAGAGAGAGAGAGAGACCCAGAGACCAAGAGAGAGAGAGAGACACCCAGAGACCAAGAGAGAGAGAGAGAGAGAGACCCAGAGACCGAGAGAGAGAGAGAGAGAGATTGCGAGACCCAGAGAGAGAGAAAGAGACTCAGAGACTGAGAGAGAGAGAGACACCGTGACCCAGAGACAGAGAGAGAGAGAGAGAGACAGACAGACACCCAGAGACCGAGAGAGAGAGAGAAAGAGACTCAGAGACCGAGAGACCCAGTGACCCAGTGAGAGAGAGAGAGAGAGCCCGTGACCCAGAGACCGAGAGAGAGAGAGAGAGACAGTGACCCAGAGATAGAGAGAGACCCAGAGACCGAGAGAGAGAGACCCAGAGACCGTGAGAGAGAGAGACCCAGAGAGCGAGAGACAGTGAGAGAGAGCGAGACCCACAAACAGAGAGAGAGAGAGAGACACCCAGAGACCGAGGGAGCGAGACCCAGAGACCGAGGGAGCGAGACCCAGAGACCGAGGGAGCGAGACCCAGAGACCGAGGGAGCGAGACCCAGAGACCGAGGGAGCGAGACCCAGAGACCGAGGGAGCGAGAACCAGAGACTGAGAGAGAGAGAGAGAGACAGCCAGAGACCGGGAGAGAGAGAGACCCAGAGAGCGAGAGAGAGAGAGACTTACAGACAGAGAGAGAGAGAGACACCCAGAGACCGAGAGAGAGAGAGACCCAGAGAGCGAGAGAGAGAGTGAGAGAGAGAGAGAGAGACACCCAGAGACCGAGAGAGAGAGCGAGACCCAGAAAGAGAGAGAGAGAGAGAGAAACCGAGAGAGAGAGAGAGAGAGAGAGAGAGAGAGAGACCCAGAGACTGAGAGAGAGAGAGACCCAAAGACCGAGAGAGAGAGACCCAGAGTCCGAGAGAGAGAGACCCAGAGACCGAGAGAGAGAGACCCAGAGACCGAGAGAGAGAGAGGGAGAGACTCATAGACCCAGATACTCAGAGAGAGAGAGACACCAAGACCGATAGAGAGAGAGAGAGAGAGAGAGAGAGAGAGACCCAGAGAGAGGGAGACACCCAGAGAGAGAGAGACGCAGAGACTGAGAGAGAGAGAGAGAGAGACCCAGAGACCGAGAGAGGGAGAGAGAGAGAGAGCGAGACCCGGAGACCGAGAGAGAGAGCGAGACCCGGAGACTGAGAGAGAGAGCGAGACCCGGAGACCGAGAGAGAGAGCGAGACCCGGAGACCGAGAGAGAGAGCGAGACCCGGAGACCGAGAGAGAGAGCGAGACCCGGAGACCGAGAGAGAGAGCGAGACCCGGAGACCGAGAGAGAGAGCGAGACCCGGAGACCGAGAGAGAGAGCGAGACCCGGAGACCGAGAGAGAGAGCGAGACCCAGAAAGAGAGAACGAGACCCAGAAAGAGAGAGAGAGCGAGACCCAGAGACCGAGAGAGAGAGTGACCCAGAGACCGAGAGAGAGAGTGACCCACAGACCGAGAGAGAGAGTGACCCACAGACCGAGAGAGAGAGTGACCCACAGACCGAGAGAGAGAGTGACCCACAGACCGAGAGAGAGAGTGACCCACAGACCGAGAGAGAGAGTGACCCACAGACCGAGAGAGAGAGTGACCCACAGACCGAGAGAGAGAGTGACCCACAGACCGAGAGAGAGAGAGAGACCCACAGACCGAGAGAGAGAGAGAGACCCACAGACCGAGAGAGAGAGAGAGACCCACAGACCGAGAGAGAGAGTGACCCACAGACCGAGAGAGAGAGTGACCCACAGACCGCGAGAGAAAGAGAGAGACCCAGACAGAGAGAGAGACTGACCCAGAGAGAGGGAGACACCCAGAGAGAGAGAGAGAGACCCAGAAACTGAGAGAAAAAAGAGAGAGACACCCAAAGACTGAGAGAGAGAGAGACCCAGAGCTCGAGAGAGAGAGAGAGAGAGCCACAGACTGAGAGAGAGAGAGAGAGAGACCCAGAGCTCGAGAGAGAGAGAGAGACCCAGAGTCCGAGAGAGAGTGAGAGATAGTGAGAGAGAGACACCCAGAGACCAAGACAGAGAGAGACCGAGACCCAGAGTGCGAGAGAGACCGAGACACAGAGACCGAGAGAGAGACCCCCAGAGACTGAAAGAGAGAGAGAAAGTGAGAGTCAGAGACCAAGATACTCAGAGAGAGACACAGAAACCGATAGAGAGAGAGAGAGAGTGTGAGAGAGAGAGACCCAGACAGAGAGAGGGAGACACCCAGAGAGAGAGAGACCCGGAGACCGAGAGAGAGAGACCCAGAGACCGAGAGAGAGAGACCCAGAGACCGAGAGAGAGAGACCCAGAGACCGAGAGAGAGAGACCCAGAGACCGAGAGAGAGAGACCCAGAGACCGAGAGAGAGAGACCCAGAGACCGAGAGAGAGAGGGACCCAGAGACTGAGAGAGAGAGACCCAGAGACTGAGAGAGAGAGAGAGACCCAGAGACTGAGAGAGAGAGAGACCCAGAGACTGAGAGAGAGAGAGACCCAGAGACTGAGAGAGAGAGAGACCCAGAGACTGAGAGAGAGAGAGAGAGAGACCCAGAGACTGAGAGATAGAGAGACACCCAGAGACCGAGAGAGAGCGAGAGAGAGAAAGAGAGCGAGAGAGAGACCCACAGACTGAGAGAGAGAGAGACACCCAGAGACCGAGAGAGAGAGAGACCCAGAGACCGAGAGAGAGAGAGACCCACAGACCAAGAGAGAGAGAGAGAGAGAAAGAGAGAGAGACCCAGACAGAGAGACCGACCCAGAGAGAGGGAGACACCCAGAGAGAGAGAGACCCAGAGAGAGAGAGAGAGACCCAGAGAGAGAGAGAGAGACCCAGAGAGAGAGAGAGACCCAGAGAGAGAGAGAGAAAAAGAGAGAGACACCCAGAGACTGAGAGAGAAAGAGACCCAGAGCTCGAGAGAGAGAGAGAGAGAGAGCCACAGACTGAGAGAGAGAGAGAGAGAGACCCAGAGACCGAGAGAGAGAGACCCAGAGACCGAGAGAGAGAGACCCAGAGACCGAGAGAGAGAGGGACCCAGAGACTGAGAGAGAGAGACCCAGAGACTGAGAGAGAGAGAGACCCAGAGACTGAGAGAGAGAGAGACCCAGAGACTGAGAGAGAGAGAGACCCAGAGACTGAGAGAGAGAGAGACCCAGAGACTGAGAGAGAGAGAGAGAGACCCAGAGACTGAGAGATAGAGAGAGACACCCAGAGACCGAGAGAGAGCGAGAGAGAGAAAGAGAGCGAGAGAGAGACCCACAGACTGAGAGAGAGAGAGACACCCAGAGACCGAGAGAGAGAGAGACCCAGAGACCGAGAGAGAGAGAGACCCACAGACCAAGAGAGAGAGAGAGAGAGAAAGAGAGAGAGACCCAGACAGAGAGACCGACCCAGAGAGAGGGAGACACCCAGAGAGAGAGAGAGAGACCCAGAGAGAGAGAGAGAGACCCAGAGAGAGAGAGACCCAGAGAGAGAGAGAGAGACCCAGAGAGAGAGAGAGAGACCCAGAGAGAGAGAGAGAAAAAGAGAGAGAGAGAGAAAAAGAGAGAGACACCCAGAGACTGAGAGAGAAAGAGACCCAGAGCTCGAGAGAGAGAGAGAGAGAGAGACACAGACTGAGAGAGAGCGAGAGACACCCAGAGACCGAGAGAGAGAGACACCCAGAGATCAAGACAGAGAGAGACCCAAAGACCGATTGAGAGAGAGAGAGAGACACACACCCAGAGAGAGAGAGACCCAGAGACTGAGAGAGAGAGAGAGACCCAGAGTCCGAGAGAGAGTGCGAGATAGTGAGAGAGAGACTCAGCGAGAGAGAGACACCCAGAGACCAAGACAGAGAGAGACCGAGACCCAGAGTCCGAGAGAGACTGAGACACAGAGACCGAGAGAGAGACCCCCCAGAGACTGAGAGAGAGAAAGTGAGAGTCAGAGACCAAGATACTCAGAGAGAGACACAGAAACCGATAGAGAGAGAGAGAGTGAGAGAGAGAGACCCAGACAGAGAGAGAGAGAGAACCAGAGAGAGGGAGACACCCAGAGAGAGAGAGACCCAGAGACCAAGAGAGAGAGAGAGACCCAGAGTCCGAGAGAGAGTGAGAGATAGTGAGAGAGAGACTCAGCGAGAGACACCCAGAGACCAAGACAGAGAGAGACCGAGACCCAGAGTCCGAGAGAGACCGAGACACAGAGACCGAGAGAGAGACCCCCCAGAGACTGAGAGAGAAAGTGAGAGTCAGAGACCAAGATACTCAGAGAGAGAGAGACACAGAGACCAATAGAGAGAGAGAGAGAGAGAGAGACCCAGACAGAGAGCGAGAGAGTACCAGAGAGAGGGAGACACCCAGAGAGAGAGAGACCCAGAGGCCGAGA
>NC_054480.1:124582867-124605367 GCF_017639515.1 Carcharodon carcharias | reverse complement strand
GAGAGAGAGAGAGAGACACCCAGAGACCGAGAGAGAGCAAGAGAGAGAGAGAGAGAGAGAGAGCGAGAGAGAGACCCACAGACTGAGACACAGAGAGAGAGACACCCAGAGACCGAGAGACAGAGAGACCCAGAGACCAAGAGAGAGAGAGACCAAGAGACCGAGAGAGAGAGACCAAGAGACCGAGAGAGAGAATGACCCACAGACTGAGAGAGAGAGAGAGAGAGAAAGAGAGAGAGAGAGAGAGAGAGCCACAGACTGAGAGAGAGAGAGACACCCAGAGACCGAGAGAGAGAGAGAGAAAGAGAGAGACCCAGAGACCGAGAGAGAGAGACCCAGAGACCGAGAGAGAGAGAGAGAGAGAGAGAGAGGGAGACCCAGAGACTGAGAGAGAGAGAGAGACACCCAGAGACCGAGAGAGAGCGAGAGAGAGAGAAAGAGAGACCCACAGACTGATAGGGAGAGAGAGAGACACCCAGAGACCGAGAGAGAGGGAACAAGAGACCGAGAGAGAGAGAGACCCACAGACCGAGAGATTGACCCACAGACCGAGAGAGAGAGAAAGAGAGAGAGACCGACCCTGAGAGAGGGAGACACCCAGAGAGAGAGAGGGAGACCCAGAGAGAGAGAGAGAGAGAGACCCAGAAACTGAGAGAGAAAAAGAGAGAGACACCCAGAGACTGAGAGAGAGAGACCCAGAGCTCGATAGAGAGAGAGAGAGAGAGAGAGAGAGAGAGTGAGAGACACAGACTGAGAAAGAGAGAGAGAGACCCAGAGACCGAGAGAGAGATAGAGACCCAGAGTCCGAGGGAGAGAGGGAGATAGTAAGAGAGAGACTCAGCGAGAGAGAGACACCCAGAGACCAAGACAGAGAGAGACCGATACCCAGAGTCCGAGAGAGACCGAGACCCAGAGACCGAGAGAGAGACCCCCAGAGACAGAGAGAGAGAGAGAAAGTGAGAGTCAGAGACCAAGATACTCAGAGAGAGAGAGACACAGAGACCAATAGAGAGACAGAGAGAGAGAGAGACCCAGACAGAGAGAGAGAGAGAGAACCAGAGAGAGGGAGACACTCAGAGAGAGAGAGACCCAGAGGCCGAGAGAGAGAGAGAGAGAGAGACCCAGAGACCGAGAGAGACCGAGACCCAGAGACTGAGAGAGAGACCCCCAGAGACTGAGAGAGAGAGAGAAAGTGAGAGTCAGAGACCAAGATACTCAGAGAGAGAGAGACACAGAGACCAATAGAGAGAGAGAGAGAGAGAGACCCAGACAGAGAGAGAGAGAGAGAACCAGAGAGAGGGAGACACTCAGAGAGAGAGAGACCCAGAGGCCGAGAGAGAGAGAGAGACCCAGAGACCGAGAGAGAGAGAGACCCAGAGACCGAGAGAGAGAGAGATACGGAGAGCAAGAGAGAGAGAGAGACCCAGAGACCGAGAGAGGGACACCCAGAGGCCGAGAGAGAGAGAGAGAGAGTGAGACCCGGAGAATGAGAGAGAGAACGAGACCGAGAAAGAGAGAGAGAGCGAGACCGAGAAAGAGAGAGAGAGCAAGACCGAGAAAGAGAGAGAGAGCAAGACCGAGAAAGAGAGAGAGAGCAAGACCGAGAAAGAGAGAGAGAGCGAGACCGAGAAAGAGAGAGAGAGCGAGACCGAGAAAGAGAGAGAGAGCGAGACCCAGAGACTGAGAGAGAGAGATCCAGAGAGAGAGAGACCCAGAGACCGAGAGAGAGAGAGAGAGAGAGAGACCCAGAGACCGAGACCCAGAGAGATATGGAGAGCAAGAGAGAGAGAGACCCAGAGACCGAGAGAGGGAGACCCAGAGGCCGAGAGAGAGAGACCCAGAGACCGAGAGAGAGAGACCCAGAGACCGAGAGAGTGAGACCCGGAGAACGAGAGAGAGAGCGAGACCGAGAAAGAGAGAGAGAGAGCGAGACCCAGAGACCGAGAGAGCGAGACCCAGAGACCGAGAGAGAGAGACCCAGAGACCGAGAGAGAGAGACCCAGAGACCGAGAGAGAGAGACCCAGAGACCGAGAGAGAGACCAGACCGAGAGAGAGACCCAGAGACCGAGAGAGAGAGACCCAGAGACCGAGAGAGAGAGACCCAGAGACCGAGAGAGTGAGACCCAGAGACCGAGAGAGTGAGACCCAGAGACCGAGAGAGTGAGACCCAGAGACCGAGAGAGTGAGACCCAGAGACCGAGAGAGTGAGACCCAGAGACCGAGAGAGAGAGACCCAGAGACCGAGAGAGAGAGACCCAGAGACCCAGAGACTGAGAGAGAGACACCCAGAAACCGAGAGAGAGCGAGAGAGAGAGAGAGAGAGAGCGAGAGAGAGACCCACAGACTGAGAGAGAGAGACACCCAGAGACCGAGAGAGAGAGAGAGAGACCCAGACAGAGAGAAAGACTTACCCAGAGATGGAGAGACCCAGAGAGAGAGAGAGAGACCCAGAAACTGAGAGAGAAAAAGAGAGACACCCAGAGACTGAGAGAGAGAGAGACCCAGAGCTCGAGAGAGAGAGAGAGAGAGAGAGAGAGAGAGAGAGAGAGAGAGAGAGAGAGAGAGAGAGAGAGAGCCACAGACTGAGAGAGAGAGAGAGAGACACCCAGGGACCGAGAGAGAGAGAGAGAGATCCAGAGACCGAGAGAGAGACCCAGAAAGAGAGAGAGAGAGACCCGGAGACCGAGAGAGAGAGAGAGATAGTGAGAGAGAGACTCAGCGAGAGAGAGACACCCAGAGACCAAGACAGAGAGAGACCCAAAGATCGATTGAGAGAGAGAGAGAGAGAGAGAGAGAGACACACCCAGAGAGAGAGAGAGAACCCAGAGTCCGAGAGAGAGAGAGAGATAGTGAGAGAGAGACTCAGCGAGAGAGAGACACCCAGAGACCAAGACAGAGAGAGACCCAGAGACCCAGAGTACGAGAGAGACCGAGACCCAGAGACCGAGAGAGAGACCCCCAGAGACTGAGAGAGAGAAAGAGAAAGTGAGAGTCAGAGACACAGAGACCGATAGAGAGAGAGAGAGAGAGAGAGAACCAGAGAGAGGGAGACACCCAGAGAGAGAGACACCCAGAGACCGAGAGAGAGACCCAGAGACCGAGAGAGAGACCCAGAGACCGAGAGAGAGACCCAGAGACCGAGAGAGAGACCCAGAGACCGAGAGAGAGACCCAGAGACCGAGAGAGAGAGAAACCCAGAAACAGAGAGAGAGAGAGATACGGAGAGCAAGAGAGCGAGACCCGGAGGCCGAGAGAGGGAGAGAGAGCGCGAGACACAGAGGGAGAGAGAGCGCGAGACCGAGAACGAGAGAGAGCGCGAGACCGAGAACGAGAGAGAGAGCGAGACCGAGAACGAGAGAGAGAGCGAGACCGAGAACGAGAGAGAGAGCGAGACCGAGAACGAGAGAGAGAGCGAGACCGAGAACGAGAGAGAGAGCGAGACCGAGAACGAGAGAGAGAGCGAGACCGAGAACGAGAGAGAGAGCGAGACCGAGAACGAGAGAGAGAGCGAGACCGAGAACGAGAGAGAGAGCGAGACCGAGAACGAGAGAGAGAGCGAGACCGAGAACGAGAGAGAGAGCGAGACCGAGAACGAGAGAGAGAGCGAGACCGAGAACGAGAGAGAGAGCGAGACCGAGAACGAGAGAGAGAGCGAGACCGAGAACGAGAGAGAGAGCGAGACCGAGAAC
This sequence comes from Carcharodon carcharias, assembly GCF_017639515.1. NCBI lineage: Eukaryota > Metazoa > Chordata > Chondrichthyes > Lamniformes > Lamnidae > Carcharodon > Carcharodon carcharias. The sequence goes on along the minus strand of NC_054480.1, from coordinate 124,601,677 downwards.
GAGAGAGAGAGCGAGACCGAGAACGAGAGAGAGAGCGAGACCGAGAACGAGAGAGAGAGCGAGACCGAGAACGAGAGAGAGAGCGAGACCGAGAACGAGAGAGAGAGCGAGACCGAGAACGAGAGAGAGAGCGAGACCGAGAACGAGAGAGAGAGCGAGACCGAGAACGAGAGAGAGAGCGAGACCGAGAACGAGAGAGAGAGCGAGACCGAGAACGAGAGAGAGAGCGAGACCGAGAACGAGAGAGAGAGCGAGACCGAGAACGAGAGAGAGAGCGAGACCGAGAACGAGAGAGAGCGAGACCGAGAACGAGAGAGAGAGCGAGACCGAGAACGAGAGAGAGAGCGAGACCGAGAACGAGAGAGAGAGCGAGACCGAGAACGAGAGAGAGAGCGAGACCGAGAACGAGAGAGAGAGCGAGACCGAGAACGAGAGAGAGAGCGAGACCGAGAACGAGAGAGAGAGCGAGACCGAGAACGAGAGAGAGAGCGAGACCGAGAACGAGAGAGAGAGCGAGACCGAGAACGAGAGAGAGAGCGAGACCGAGAACGAGAGAGAGAGCGAGACCGAGAACGAGAGAGAGAGCGAGACCGAGAACGAGAGAGAGAGCGAGACCGAGAACGAGAGAGAGAGCGAGACCGAGAACGAGAGAGAGAGCGAGACCGAGAACGAGAGAGAGAGCGAGACCGAGAACGAGAGAGAGAGCGAGACCGAGAACGAGAGAGAGAGCGAGACCGAGAACGAGAGAGAGAGCGAGACCGAGAACGAGAGAGAGAGCGAGACCGAGAACGAGAGAGAGAGCGAGACCGAGAACGAGAGAGAGAGCGAGACCGAGAACGAGAGAGAGAGCGAGACCGAGAACGAGAGAGAGAGCGAGACCGAGAACGAGAGAGAGAGCGAGACCGAGAACGAGAGAGAGAGCGAGACCGAGAACGAGAGAGAGAGCGAGACCGAGAACGAGAGAGAGAGCGAGACCGAGAACGAGAGAGAGCGAGACCGAGAACGAGAGAGAGAGCGAGACCGAGAACGAGAGAGAGAGCGAGACCGAGAACGAGAGAGAGAGCGAGACCGAGAACGAGAGAGAGCGAGACCGAGAACGAGAGAGAGCGAGACCGAGAACGAGAGAGAGAGCGAGACCGAGAACGAGAGAGAGAGCGAGACCGAGAACGAGAGAGAGAGCGAGACCGAGAACGAGAGAGAGAGCGAGACCGAGAACGAGAGAGAGAGCGAGACCGAGAACGAGAGAGAGAGCGAGACCGAGAACGAGAGAGAGAGCGAGACCGAGAACGAGAGAGAGAGCGAGACCGAGAACGAGAGAGAGAGCGAGACCGAGAACGAGAGAGAGAGCGAGACCGAGAACGAGAGAGAGAGCGAGACCGAGAACGAGAGAGAGAGCGAGACCGAGAACGAGAGCGAGACCGAGAACGAGAACGAGAGTGAGAGCGAGACCGAGACCGAGAACGAGAGAGAGAGCGAGACCGAGAACGAGAGAGAGAGCGAGACCGAGAACGAGAGAGAGAGCGAGACCGAGAACGAGAGAGAGAGCGAGACCGAGAACGAGAGAGAGAGCGAGACCGAGAACGAGAGAGAGAGCGAGACCCAGAGACCGAGAAAGAGAGACCCAGAGACCGAGAGAGAGAGACCCAGAGACCGAGAGAGAGAGACCCAGAGACCGAGAGAGAGAGACCCAGAGACCGAGAGAGAGAGAGACCCAGAGAGAGAGAGACCCAGAGACTGAGAGAGATAGAGAGAGAGAGAGAGAGAGAGACACAGAGACTGAGAGAGAGAGACTCAGCGAGAGAGAGACACCCAGAGACCAAGACAGAGAGAGACCGAGACCCAGAGTCCGAGAGAGACCGAGACACAGAGACCGAGAGAGAGACCCCCAGACACAGAGACCGAGAGAAAGTGAGAGTCAGAGACCAAGATACTCAGAGAGAGAGTGACACAGAGACCGATTGAGAGAGAGAGAGAGAGAGAGAGAGAGAGAGAGAGACCCAGACAGAGAGAGAGAGAGAACCAGAGAGAGGGAGACACCCAGAGAGAGACCCAGAGACCAAGAGAGAGAGACCCAGAGACCGAGAGAGAGACCCAGAGACCGAGAGAGAGTGACCCATAGACCGAGAGAGAGAGAGAGAGAGAGAAAGAGAGAGAGACCCAGACAGAGAGAGAGACTTAGCCAGAGAGAGGGAGAGACCCAGAGAGAGAGAGAGAGACCCAGAAACTGAGAGAGAAAAAGAGAGAGACACCCAGAGACTGAGAGAGAGAGAGACCCAGAGCTCGAGAGAGAGAGAGAGAGAGCCACAGACTGAGAGAGAGAGAGAGACACCCAGAGACCGAGAGAGAGAGACGCAGCGAGAGAGAGACACCCAGAGATCAAGACAGAGAGAGACCCAAAGACCGATTGAGAGAGAGAGAGAGAGAGAGAAAGAGACACACACCCAGAGAGAGAGAGAGAGAGAGAGAGAGACCCAGAGACCGAGAGAGAGAGAGAGAGAGAGAGAGAGACCCAGAGACCGAGAGAGAGTGACCCACAGACTGAGAGAGAGAGAGAGAGACAAAGAGAGAGAGAGAGAGAGCCACAGACTGAGAGAGAGAGAGAGAGAGACACCCAGAGACCGAGAGAGAGAGAGAGAGAGAAAGAGAGAGACCCAGAGACCGAGAGAGAGAGACCCAGAGACCGAGAGAGAGAGACCCAGAGACTGAGAGAGAGAGAGAGAGAGAGACACCCAGAGACCGAGAGAGAGCAAGAGAGAGAGAGAGAGAGAGAGAGAGAGCGAGAGAGAGACCCACAGACTGAGACACAGAGAGAGAGACACCCAGAGACCGAGAGACAGAGAGACCCAGAGACCAAGAGAGAGAGAGACCAAGAGACCGAGAGAGAGAGACCAAGAGACCGAGAGAGAGAATGACCCACAGACTGAGAGAGAGAGAGAGAGAGAAAGAGAGAGAGAGAGAGAGAGCCACAGACTGAGAGAGAGAGAGACACCCAGAGACCGAGAGAGAGAGAGAGAAAGAGAGAGACCCAGAGACCGAGAGAGAGAGAGACCCAGAGACCGAGAGAGAGAGAGAGAGAGAGAGAGAGAGGGAGACCCAGAGACTGAGAGAGAGAGAGAGACACCCAGAGACCGAGAGAGAGGGACCAAGAGACCGAGAGAGAGAGAGACCCACAGACCGAGAGATTGACCCACAGACCGAGAGAGAGAGAAAGAGAGAGAGACCGACCCTGAGAGAGGGAGACACCCAGAGAGAGAGAGGGAGACCCAGAGAGAGAGAGAGAGAGACCCAGAAACTGAGAGAGAAAAAGAGAGAGACACCCAGAGACTGAGAGAGAGAGACCCAGAGCTCGATAGAGAGAGAGAGAGAGAGAGAGAGAGAGTGAGAGACACAGACTGAGAAAGAGAGAGAGAGACCCAGAGACCGAGAGAGAGATAGAGACCCAGAGTCCGAGGGAGAGAGAGAGATAGTAAGAGAGAGACTCAGCGAGAGAGAGACACCCAGAGACCAAGACAGAGAGAGACCGATACCCAGAGTCCGAGAGAGACCGAGACCCAGAGACCGAGAGAGAGACCCCCAGAGACAGAGAGAGAGAGAGAAAGTGAGAGTCAGAGACCAAGATACTCAGAGAGAGAGAGACACAGAGACCAATAGAGAGACAGAGAGAGAGAGAGACCCAGACAGAGAGAGAGAGAGAGAACCAGAGAGAGGGAGACACTCAGAGAGAGAGAGACCCAGAGGCCGAGAGAGAGAGAGAGAGAGACCCAGAGACCGAGAGAGACCGAGACCCAGAGACTGAGAGAGAGACCCCCAGAGACTGAGAGAGAGAGAGAAAGTGAGAGTCAGAGACCAAGATACTCAGAGAGAGAGAGACACAGAGACCAATAGAGAGAGAGAGAGAGAGAGACCCAGACAGAGAGAGAGAGAGAGAACCAGAGAGAGGGAGACACTCAGAGAGAGAGAGAGACCCAGAGGCCGAGAGAGAGAGAGAGAGAGACCCAGAGACCGAGAGAGAGAGAGACCCAGAGACCGAGAGAGAGAGAGATACGGAGAGCAAGAGAGAGAGAGAGACCCAGAGACCGAGAGAGGGACACCCAGAGGCCGAGAGAGAGAGAGAGAGAGTGAGACCCGGAGAAAGAGAGAGAGAGCGAGACCGAGAAAGAGAGAGAGAGCGAGACCGAGAAAGAGAGAGAGAGCAAGACCGAGAAAGAGAGAGAGAGCAAGACCGAGAAAGAGAGAGAGAGCAAGACCGAGAAAGAGAGAGAGAGCGAGACCGAGAAAGAGAGAGAGAGCGAGACCGAGAAAGAGAGAGAGAGCGAGACCGAGAAAGAGAGAGAGAGCGAGACCCAGAGACTGAGAGAGAGAGATCCAGAGAGAGAGAGACCCAGAGACCGAGAGAGAGAGAGAGAGAGAGAGACCCAGAGACCGAGACCCAGAGAGATATGGAGAGCAAGAGAGAGAGAGACCCAGAGACCGAGAGAGGGAGACCCAGAGGCCGAGAGAGAGAGACCCAGAGACCGAGAGAGAGAGACCCAGAGACCGAGAGAGTGAGACCCGGAGAACGAGAGAGAGAGCGAGACCGAGAAAGAGAGAGAGAGAGCGAGACCCAGAGACCGAGAGAGAGAGACCCAGAGACCGAGAGAGAGAGACCCAGAGACCGAGAGAGAGAGACCCAGAGACCGAGAGAGAGAGAGACCCAGAGAGAGAGAGACCCAGAGACCGAGAGAGAGAGACCCAGAGACCGAGAGAGAGAGACCCAGAGACCGAGAGAGTGAGACCCAGAGACCGAGAGAGTGAGACCCAGAGACCGAGAGAGTGAGACCCAGAGACCGAGAGAGTGAGACCCAGAGACCGAGAGAGTGAGACCCAGAGACCGAGAGAGTGAGACCCAGAGACCGAGAGAGAGAGACCCAGAGACCGAGAGAGAGAGACCCAGAGACCGAGAGAGAGAGAGAGAGACCCAGAGACTGAGAGAGAGACACCCAGAAACCGAGAGAGAGCGAGAGAGAGAGAGAGAGAGAGCGAGAGAGAGACCCACAGACTGAGAGAGAGAGACACCCAGAGACCGAGAGAGAGAGAGAGAGACCCAGACAGAGAGAGGGACTTACCCAGAGATGGAGAGACCCAGAGAGAGAGAGAGAGACCCAGAAACTGAGAGAGAAAAAGAGAGAGACACCCAGAGACTGAGAGAGAGAGAGACCCAGAGCTCGAGAGAGAGAGAGAGAGAGAGAGAGAGAGAGCCACAGACTGAGAGAGAGAGAGAGAGACACCCAGGGACCGAGAGAGAGAGAGAGAGATCCAGAGACCGAGAGAGAGACCCAGAAAGAGAGAGAGAGAGACCCGGAGACCGAGAGAGAGAGAGAGATAGTGAGAGAGAGACTCAGCGAGAGAGAGACACCCAGAGACCAAGACAGAGAGAGACCCAAAGATCGATTGAGAGAGAGAGAGAGAGAGAGAGAGAGACACACCCAGAGAGAGAGAGAGAGACCCAGAGTCCGAGAGAGAGAGAGAGATAGTGAGAGAGAGACTCAGCGAGAGAGAGACACCCAGAGACCAAGACAGAGAGAGACCCAGAGACCCAGAGTACGAGAGAGACCGAGACCCAGAGACCGAGAGAGAGACCCCCAGAGACTGAGAGAGAGAAAGAGAAAGTGAGAGTCAGAGACACAGAGACCGATAGAGAGAGAGAGAGAGAGAGAGAACCAGAGAGAGGGAGACACCCAGAGAGAGAGAGACCCAGAGACCGAGAGAGAGACCCAGAGACCGAGAGAGAGACCCAGAGACCGAGAGAGAGAGAAACCCAGAAACAGAGAGAGAGAGAGATACGGAGAGCAAGAGAGAGAGACCCGGAGGCCGAGAGAGGGAGAGAGAGCGCGAGACACAGAGGGAGAGAGAGAGCGAGACCGAGAACGAGAGAGAGAGCGAGACCGAGAACGAGAGAGAGAGCGAGACCGAGAACGAGAGAGAGAGCGAGACCGAGAACGAGAGAGAGAGCGAGACAGAGAACGAGAGAGAGAGCGAGACCGAGAACGAGAGAGAGCGAGACCGAGAACGAGAGAGAGAGCGAGACCGAGAACGAGAGAGAGAGCGAGACCGAGAACGAGAGAGAGAGCGAGACCGAGAACGAGAGAGAGAGCGAGACCGAGAACGAGAGAGAGAGCGAGACCGAGAACGAGAGAGAGAGCGAGACCGAGAACGAGAGAGAGAGCGAGACCGAGAACGAGAGAGAGAGCGAGACCGAGAACGAGAGAGAGAGCGAGACCGAGAACGAGAGAGAGAGCGAGACCGAGAACGAGAGAGAGAGCGAGACCGAGAACGAGAGAGAGAGCGAGACCGAGAACGAGAGAGAGAGCGAGACCGAGAACGAGAGAGAGAGCGAGACCGAGAACGAGAGAGAGAGCGAGACCGAGAACGAGAGCGAGACCGAGAACGAGAACGAGAGTGAGAGCGAGACCGAGACCGAGAACGAGAGAGAGAGCGAGACCGAGAACGAGAGAGAGAGCGAGACCGAGAACGAGAGAGAGAGCGAGACCGAGAACGAGAGAGCGAGACCGAGAACGAGAGAGAGAGCGAGACCGAGAACGAGAGAGAGAGCGAGACCCAGAGACCGAGAAAGAGAGACCCAGAGACCGAGAGAGAGAGACCCAGAGACCGAGAGAGAGAGACCCAGAGACCGAGAGAGAGAGACCCAGAGACCGAGAGAGAGAGACCCAGAGACCGAGAGAGAGAGAGACCCAGAGACCGAGAGAGAGAGAGACCCAGAGACTGAGAGAGATAGAGAGAGAGAGAGAGAGAGAGAGACACAGAGACTGAGAGAGAGAGACTCAGCGAGAGAGAGACACCCAGAGACCAAGACAGAGAGAGACCGAGACCCAGAGTCCGAGAGAGACCGAGACACAGAGACCGAGAGAGAGACCCCCAGACACAGAGACCGAGAGAAAGTGAGAGTCAGAGACCAAGATACTCAGAGAGAGAGAGACACAGAGACCGATTGAGAGAGAGAGAGAGAGAGAGAGAGAGAGAGAGAGAGAGACCCAGACAGAGAGAGAGAGAGAACCAGAGAGAGGGAGACACCCAGAGACCAAGAGAGAGAGACCCAGAGACCGAGAGAGAGACCCAGAGACCGAGAGAGAGTGACCCATAGACCGAGAGAGAGAGAGAGAGAGAGAGAAAGAGAGAGAGACCCAGACAGAGAGAGAGACTTAGCCAGAGAGAGGGAGAGACCCAGAGAGAGAGAGAGAGACCCAGAAACTGAGAGAGAAAAAGAGAGAGACACCCAGAGACTGAGAGAGAGAGAGACCCAGAGCTCGAGAGAGAGAGAGAGAGAGCCACAGACTGAGAGAGAGAGAGAGACACCCAGAGACCGAGAGAGAGAGACTCAGCGAGAGAGAGACACCCAGAGATCAAGACAGAGAGAGACCCAAAGACCGATTGAGAGAGAGAGAGAGAGAGAGAAAGAGACACACACCCAGAGAGAGAGAGAGAGAGAGAGAGAGACCCAGAGACCGAGAGAGAGAGAGAGAGAGAGAGAGAGAGAGAGACCCAGAGACCGAGAGAGAGTGACCCACAGACTGAGAGAGAGAGAGAGAGAAAGAGAGAGAGAGAGAGAGCCACAGACTGAGAGAGAGAGAGAGAGAGAGACACCCAGAGACCGAGAGAGAGAGAGAGAGAGAAAGAGAGAGACCCAGAGACCGAGAGAGAGAGACCCAGAGACCGAGAGAGAGAGACCCAGAGACTGAGAGAGAGAGAGAGAGAGACACCCAGAGACCGAGAGAGAGCAAGAGAGAGAGAGAGAGAGAGAGAGAGAGCGAGAGAGAGACCCACAGACTGAGACACAGAGAGAGAGACACCCAGAGACCGAGAGACAGAGAGACCCAGAGACCAAGAGAGAGAGAGACCAAGAGACCGAGAGAGAGAGACCAAGAGACCGAGAGAGAGAATGACCCACAGACTGAGAGAGAGAGAGAGAGAGAAAGAGAGAGACCCAGAGACCGAGAGAGAGAGAGACCCAGAGACCGAGAGAGAGAGAGAGAGAGAGAGAGAGAGGGAGACCCAGAGACTGAGAGAGAGAGAGAGACACCCAGAGACCGAGAGAGAGCGAGAGAGAGAGAAAGAGAGACCCACAGACTGATAGAGAGAGAGAGAGACACCCAGAGACCGAGAGAGAGGGACCAAGAGACCGAGAGAGAGAGAGACCCACAGACCGAGAGATTGACCCACAGACCGAGAGAGAGAGAAAGAGAGAGAGACCGACCCTGAGAGAGGGAGACACCCAGAGAGAGAGAGGGAGACCCAGAGAGAGAGAGAGAGAGACCCAGAAACTGAGAGAGAAAAAGAGAGAGACACCCAGAGACTGAGAGAGAGAGACCCAGAGCTCGATAGAGAGAGAGAGAGAGAGAGAGAGAGAGTGAGAGACACAGACTGAGAAAGAGAGAGAGAGACCCAGAGACCGAGAGAGAGATAGAGACCCAGAGTCCGAGGGAGAGAGAGAGATAGTAAGAGAGAGACTCAGCGAGAGAGAGACACCCAGAGACCAAGACAGAGAGAGACCGATACCCAGAGTCCGAGAGAGACCGAGACCCAGAGACCGAGAGAGAGACCCCCAGAGACAGAGAGAGAGAGAGAAAGTGAGAGTCAGAGACCAAGATACTCAGAGAGAGAGAGACACAGAGACCAATAGAGAGACAGAGAGAGAGAGAGACCCAGACAGAGAGAGAGAGAGAGAACCAGAGAGAGGGAGACACTCAGAGAGAGAGAGACCCAGAGGCCGAGAGAGAGAGAGAGAGAGACCCAGAGACCGAGAGAGACCGAGACCCAGAGACTGAGAGAGAGACCCCCAGAGACTGAGAGAGAGAGAGAAAGTGAGAGTCAGAGACCAAGATACTCAGAGAGAGAGAGACACAGAGACCAATAGAGAGAGAGAGAGAGAGAGACCCAGACAGAGAGAGAGAGAGAGAACCAGAGAGAGGGAGACACTCAGAGAGAGAGAGACCCAGAGGCCGAGAGAGAGAGAGAGAGAGACCCAGAGACCGAGAGAGAGAGAGACCCAGAGACCGAGAGAGAGAGAGATACGGAGAGCAAGAGAGAGAGAGAGACCCAGAGACCGAGAGAGGGACACCCAGAGGCCGAGAGAGAGAGAGAGAGAGTGAGACCCGGAGAATGAGAGAGAGAACGAGACCGAGAAAGAGAGAGAGAGCGAGACCGAGAAAGAGAGAGAGAGCAAGACCGAGAAAGAGAGAGAGAGCAAGACCGAGAAAGAGAGAGAGAGCAAGACCGAGAAAGAGAGAGAGAGCGAGACCGAGAAAGAGAGAGAGAGCGAGACCGAGAAAGAGAGAGAGAGCGAGACCGAGAAAGAGAGAGAGAGCGAGACCGAGAAAGAGAGAGAGAGCGAGACCCAGAGACTGAGAGAGAGAGATCCAGAGAGAGAGAGACCCAGAGACCGAGAGAGAGAGAGAGAGAGAGAGACCCAGAGACCGAGACCCAGAGAGATATGGAGAGCAAGAGAGAGAGAGACCCAGAGACCGAGAGAGGGAGACCCAGAGGCCGAGAGAGAGAGACCCAGAGACCGAGAGAGAGAGACCCAGAGACCGAGAGAGTGAGACCCGGAGAACGAGAGAGAGAGCGAGACCGAGAAAGAGAGAGAGAGAGCGAGACCCAGAGACCGAGAGAGAGAGACCCAGAGACCGAGAGAGAGAGACCCAGAGACCGAGAGAGAGAGACCCAGAGACCGAGAGAGAGAGACCCAGAGACCGAGAGAGAGAGACCCAGAGACCGAGAGAGAGAGACCCAGAGACCGAGAGAGAGAGACCCAGAGACCGAGAGAGTGAGACCCAGAGACCGAGAGAGTGAGACCCAGAGACCGAGAGAGTGAGACCCAGAGACCGAGAGAGTGAGACCCAGAGACCGAGAGAGTGAGACCCAGAGACCGAGAGAGTGAGACCCAGAGACCGAGAGAGAGAGACCCAGAGACCGAGAGAGAGAGACCCAGAGACCGAGAGAGAGAGAGAGAGACCCAGAGACTGAGAGAGAGACACCCAGAAACCGAGAGAGAGCGAGAGAGAGAGAGAGAGAGAGCGAGAGAGAGACCCACAGACTGAGAGAGAGAGACACCCAGAGACCGAGAGAGAGAGAGAGAGACCCAGACAGAGAGAGGGACTTACCCAGAGATGGAGAGACCCAGAGAGAGAGAGAGAGACCCAGAAACTGAGAGAGAAAAAGAGAGAGACACCCAGAGACTGAGAGAGAGAGAGACCCAGAGCTCGAGAGAGAGAGAGAGAGAGAGAGAGAGAGAGCCACAGACTGAGAGAGAGAGAGAGAGACACCCAGGGACCGAGAGAGAGAGAGAGAGATCCAGAGACCGAGAGAGAGACCCAGAAAGAGAGAGAGAGAGACCCGGAGACCGAGAGAGAGAGAGAGATAGTGAGAGAGAGACTCAGCGAGAGAGAGACACCCAGAGACCAAGACAGAGAGAGACCCAAAGATCGATTGAGAGAGAGAGAGAGAGAGAGAGAGAGACACACCCAGAGAGAGAGAGAGAGACCCAGAGTCCGAGAGAGAGAGAGAGATAGTGAGAGAGAGACTCAGCGAGAGAGAGACACCCAGAGACCAAGACAGAGAGAGACCCAGAGACCCAGAGTACGAGAGAGACCGAGACCCAGAGACCGAGAGAGAGACCCCCAGAGACTGAGAGAGAGAAAGAGAAAGTGAGAGTCAGAGACACAGAGACCGATAGAGAGAGAGAGAGAGAGAGAGAACCAGAGAGAGGGAGACACCCAGAGAGAGAGAGACCCAGAGACCGAGAGAGAGACCCAGAGACCGAGAGAGAGACCCAGAGACCGAGAGAGAGAGAAACCCAGAAACAGAGAGAGAGAGAGATACGGAGAGCAAAAGAGAGAGACCCGGAGGCCGAGAGAGGGAGAGAGAGCGCGAGACACAGAGGGAGAGAGAGAGCGAGACCGAGAACGAGAGAGAGAGCGAGACCGAGAACGAGAGAGAGAGCGAGACCGAGAACGAGAGAGAGAGCGAGACCGAGAACGAGAGAGAGAGCGAGACCGAGAACGAGAGAGAGAGCGAGACCGAGAACGAGAGAGAGAGCGAGACCGAGAACGAGAGAGAGAGCGAGACCGAGAACGAGAGAGAGAGCGAGACCGAGAACGAGAGAGAGAGCGAGACCGAGAACGAGAGAGAGAGCGAGACCGAGAACGAGAGAGAGAGCGAGACCGAGAACGAGAGAGAGCGAGACCGAGAACGAGAGAGAGCGAGACCGAGAACGAGAGAGAGAGCGAGACCGAGAACGAGAGAGAGAGCGAGACCGAGAACGAGAGAGAGAGCGAGACCGAGAACGAGAGAGAGAGCGAGACCGAGAACGAGAGAGAGAGCGAGACCGAGAACGAGAGAGAGAGCGAGACCGAGAACGAGAGAGAGAGCGAGACCGAGAACGAGAGAGAGCGAGACCGAGAACGAGAGAGAGAGCGAGACCGAGAACGAGAGAGAGAGCGAGACCGAGAACGAGAGCGAGACCGAGAACGAGAGAGAGAGCGAGACCGAGAACGAGAGAGAGAGCGAGACCGAGAACGAGAGCGAGACCGAGAACGAGAACGAGAGTGAGAGCGAGACCGAGACCGAGAACGAGAGAGAGAGCGAGACCGAGAACGAGAGAGAGAGCGAGACCGAGAACGAGAGAGAGAGCGAGACCGAGAACGAGAGAGAGAGCGAGACCGAGAACGAGAGAGAGAGCGAGACCGAGAACGAGAGAGAGAGCGAGACCGAGAACGAGAGAGAGAGCGAGACCGAGAACGAGAGAGAGAGCGAGACCCAGAGACCGAGAAAGAGAGACCCAGAGACCGAGAGAGAGAGACCCAGAGACCGAGAGAGAGAGACCCAGAGACCGAGAGAGAGAGACCCAGAGACCGAGAGAGAGAGAGACCCAGAGACCGAGAGAGAGAGAGACCCAGAGACTGAGAGAGATAGAGAGAGAGAGAGAGAGAGAGAGAGAGACACAGAGACTGAGAGAGAGAGACTCAGCGAGAGAGAGACACCCAGAGACCAAGACAGAGAGAGACCGAGACCCAGAGTCCGAGAGAGACCGAGACCCAGAGTCCGAGAGAGACCGAGACACAGAGACCGAGAGAGAGACCCCCAGACACAGAGACCGAGAGAAAGTGAGAGTCAGAGACCAAGATACTCAGAGAGAGAGAGACACAGAGACCAATTGAGAGAGAGAGAGAGAGAGAGAGAGAGACCCAGACAGAGAGAGAGAGAGAACCAGAGAGAGGGAGACACCCAGAGAGAGACCCAGAGACCAAGAGAGAGAGACCCAGAGACCGAGAGAGAGACCCAGAGACTGAGAGAGAGAGAGAGAGAGAGAGACCCAGAGGCCGAGAGAGAGAGAGAGAGAGACCCAGAGACCGAGAGAGACCGAGACCCAGAGACCGAGAGAGAGACCCCCAGAGACTGAGAGAGAGAGAGAAAGTGAGAGTCAGAGACCAAGATACTCAGAGAGAGAGAGACACAGAGACCAATAGAGAGAGAGAGAGAGAGAGAGACCCAGACAGAGAGAGAGAGAGAGAACCAGAGAGAGGGAGACACTCAGAGAGAGAGAGACCCAGAGGCCGAGAGAGAGAGAGAGAGAGACCCAGAGACCGAGAGAGAGAGAGACCCAGAGACCGAGAGAGAGAGAGATACGGAGAGCAAGAGAGAGAGAGAGACCCAGAGACCAAGAGAGGGACACCCAGAGGCCGAGAGAGAGAGAGAGAGAGTGAGACCCGGAGAATGAGAGAGAGAACGAGACCGAGAAAGAGAGAGAGAGCGAGACCGAGAAAGAGAGAGAGAGCAAGACCGAGAAAGAGAGAGAGAGCAAGACCGAGAAAGAGAGAGAGAGCAAGACCGAGAAAGAGAGAGAGAGCAAGACCGAGAAAGAGAGAGAGAGCGAGACCGAGAAAGAGAGAGAGAGCGAGACCGAGAAAGAGAGAGAGAGCGAGACCCAGAGACTGAGAGAGAGAGATCCAGAGAGAGAGAGACCCAGAGACCGAGAGAGAGAGAGAGAGAGAGAGACCCAGAGACCGAGACCCAGAGAGATATGGAGAGCAAGAGAGAGAGAGACCCAGAGACCGAGAGAGGGAGACCCAGAGGCCGAGAGAGAGAGACCCAGAGACCGAGAGAGAGAGACCCAGAGACCGAGAGAGAGAGACCCAGAGACCGAGAGAGTGAGACCCGGAGAACGAGAGAGAGAGCGAGACCGAGAAAGAGAGAGAGAGAGCGAGACCCAGAGACCGAGAGAGCGAGACCCAGAGACCGAGAGAGCGAGACCCAGAGACCGAGAGAGCGAGACCCAGAGACCGAGAGAGAGAGACCCAGAGACCGAGAGAGAGAGACCCAGAGACCGAGAGAGAGAGACCCAGAGACCGAGAGAGAGAGACCCAGAGACCGAGAGAGAGAGACCCAGAGACCGAGAGAGAGAGACCCAGAGACCGAGAGAGAGAGACCCAGAGACCGAGAGAGAGAGACCCAGAGACCGAGAGAGTGAGACCCAGAGACCGAGAGAGTGAGACCCAGAGACCGAGAGAGTGAGACCCAGAGACCGAGAGAGAGAGACCCAGAGACCGAGAGAGAGAGACCCAGAGACCGAGAGACCGAGAGAGAGACCCAGAGACTGAGAGAGAGACACCCAGAAACCGAGAGAGAGCGAGAGAGAGAGAGAGAGAGCGAGAGAGAGACCCACAGACTGAGAGAGAGAGACACCCAGAGACCGAGAGAGAGAGAGAGACCCAGACAGAGAGAGAGACTTACCCAGAGATGGAGAGACCCAGAGAGAGAGAGAGACCCAGAAACTGAGAGAGAAAAAGAGAGAGACACCCAGAGACTGAGAGAGAGAGAGACCCAGAGCTCGAGAGAGAGAGAGAGAGAGAGAGAGAGAGAGAGAGAGAGAGAGAGAGCCACAGACTGAGAGAGAGAGAGAGAGACACCCAGGGACCGAGAGAGAGAGAGAGAGATCCAGAGACCGAGAGAGAGACCCAGAAAGAGAGAGAGAGAGACCCGGAGACCGAGAGAGAGAGAGAGAGATAGTGAGAGAGAGACTCAGCGAGAGAGAGACACCCAGAGACCAAGACAGAGAGAGACCCAAAGATCGATTGAGAGAGAGAGAGAGAGAGAGAGAGACACACCCAGAGAGAGAGAGAGAGACCCAGAGTCCGAGAGAGAGAGAGATAGTGAGAGAGAGACTCAGCGAGAGAGAGACACCCAGAGACCAAGACAGAGAGAGACCGAGACCCAGAGTCCGAGAGAGACCGAGACCCAGAGACCGAGAGAGAGACCCCCAGAGACTGAGAGAGAGAAAGAGAAAGTGAGAGTCAGAGACACAGAGACCGATAGAGAGAGAGAGAGAGAGAGAACCAGAGAGAGGGAGACACCCAGAGAGAGAGAGACCCAGAGACCGAGAGAGAGACCCAGAGACCAAGAGAGAGACCCAGAGACCGAGAGAGAGACCCAGAGACCGAGAGAGAGAGAAACCCAGAAACAGAGAGAGAGAGAGATACGGAGAGCAAGAGAGAGAGACCCGGAGGCCGAGAGAGGGAGAGAGAGCGCGAGACACAGAGGGAGAGAGAGAGCGAGACCGAGAACGAGAGAGAGAGCGAGACCGAGAACGAGAGAGAGAGCGAGACCGAGAACGAGAGAGAGAGCGAGACCGAGAACGAGAGAGAGAGCGAGACCGAGAACGAGAGAGAGAGCGAGACCGAGAACGAGAGAGAGAGCGAGACCGAGAACGAGAGAGAGAGCGAGACCGAGAACGAGAGAGAGAGCGAGACCGAGAACGAGAGAGAGAGCGAGACCGAGAACGAGAGAGAGAGCGAGACCGAGAACGAGAGAGAGAGCGAGACCGAGAACGAGAGAGAGAGCGAGACCGAGAACGAGAGAGAGCGAGACCGAGAACGAGAGAGAGCGAGACCGAGAACGAGAGAGAGAGCGAGACCGAGAACGAGAGAGAGAGCGAGACCGAGAACGAGAGAGAGAGCGAGACCGAGAACGAGAGAGAGAGCGAGACCGAGAACGAGAGAGAGAGCGAGACCGAGAACGAGAGAGAGAGCGAGACCGAGAACGAGAGAGAGAGCGAGACCGAGAACGAGAGAGAGAGCGAGACCGAGAACGAGAGAGAGAGCGAGACCGAGAACGAGAGAGAGAGCGAGACCGAGAACGAGAGAGAGAGCGAGACCGAGAACGAGAGAGAGAGCGAGACCGAGAACGAGAGAGAGAGCGAGACCGAGAACGAGAGAGAGCGAGACCGAGAACGAGAGAGAGCGAGACCGAGAACGAGAGAGAGAGCGAGACCGAGAACGAGAGAGAGAGCGAGACCGAGAACGAGAGAGAGAGCGAGACCGAGAACGAGAGAGAGAGCGAGACCCAGAGACCGAGAAAGAGAGACCCAGAGACCGAGAGAGAGAGACCCAGAGACCGAGAGAGAGAGACCCAGAGACCGAGAGAGAGAGAGACCCAGAGAGAGAGAGACCCAGAGACTGAGAGAGATAGAGAGAGAGAGAGAGAGAGAGACACAGAGACTGAGAGAGAGAGACTCAGCGAGAGAGAGACACCCAGAGACCAAGACAGAGAGAGACCGAGACCCAGAGTCCGAGAGAGACCGAGACACAGAGACCGAGAGAGAGACCCCCAGACACAGAGACCGAGAGAAAGTGAGAGTCAGAGACCAAGATACTCAGAGAGAGAGAGACACAGAGACCGATTGAGAGAGAGAGAGAGAGAGAGAGAGAGAGAGACCCAGACAGAGAGAGAGAGAGAACCAGAGAGAGGGAGACACCCAGAGAGAGACCCAGAGACCAAGAGAGAGAGACCCAGAGACCGAGAGAGAGACCCAGAGACTGAGAGAGAGAGAGAGAGAGAGAGAGAGACCCAGAGGCCGAGAGAGAGAGAGAGAGAGACCCAGAGACCGAGAGAGACCGAGACCCAGAGACCGAGAGAGAGACCCCCAGAGACTGAGAGAGAGAGAGAAAGTGAGAGTCAGAGACCAAGATACTCAGGGAGAGAGAGACACAGAGACCAATAGAGAGAGAGAGAGAGAGAGACCCAGACAGAGAGAGAGAGAGAGAACCAGAGAGAGGGAGACACTCAGAGAGAGAGAGACCCAGAGGCCGAGAGAGAGAGAGAGAGAGACCCAGAGACCGAGAGAGAGAGAGATACGGAGAGCAAGAGAGAGAGAGAGACCCAGAGACCGAGAGAGGGACACCCAGAGGCCGAGAGAGAGAGAGAGAGAGAGAGTGAGACCCGGAGAATGAGAGAGAGAACGAGACCGAGAAAGAGAGAGAGAGCGAGACCGAGAAAGAGAGAGAGAGCAAGACCGAGAAAGAGAGAGAGAGCGAGACCGAGAAAGAGAGAGAGAGCGAGACCGAGAAAGAGAGAGAGAGCGAGACCCAGAGACTGAGAGAGAGAGATCCAGAGAGAGAGAGACCCAGAGACCGAGAGAGAGAGAGAGAGAGAGAGACCCAGAGACCGAGACCCAGAGAGATATGGAGAGCAAGAGAGAGAGAGACCCAGAGACCGAGAGAGGGAGACCCAGAGGCCGAGAGAGAGAGACCCAGAGACCGAGAGAGAGAGACCCAGAGACCGAGAGAGAGAGACCCGGAGAACGAGAGAGAGAGCGAGACCGAGAAAGAGAGAGAGAGCGAGACCCAGAGACCGAGAGAGCGAGACCCAGAGACCGAGAGAGCGAGACCCAGACACCGAGAGAGAGAGACCCAGACACCGAGAGAGAGAGACCCAGACACCGAGAGAGAGAGACCCAGAGACCGAGAGAGAGAGACCCAGAGACCGAGAGAGAGAGACCCAGAGACCGAGAGAGAGAGACCCAGAGACCGAGAGAGAGAGACCCAGAGACCGAGAGAGTGAGACCCAGAGACCGAGAGAGTGAGACCCAGAGACCGAGAGAGAGAGACCCAGAGACCGAGAGAGAGAGACCCAGAGACCGAGAGAGAGAGACCCAGAGACCGAGAGAGAGAGAGAGAGACCCAGAGACTGAGAGAGAGACACCCAGAAACCGAGAGAGAGCGAGAGAGAGAGAGAGAGAGCGAGAGAGAGACCCACAGACTGAGAGAGAGACACCCAGAGACCGAGAGAGAGAGAGAGAGACCCAGACAGAGAGAGAGACTTACCCAGAGATGGAGAGACCCAGAGAGAGAGAGAGAGACCCAGAAACTGAGAGAGAAAAAGAGAGAGACACCCAGAGACTGAGAGAGAGAGAGACCCAGAGCTCGAGAGAGAGAGAGAGAGAGAGAGAGAGAGAGAGAGAGCCACAGACTGAGAGAGAGAGAGAGAGAGACACCCAGGGACCGAGAGAGAGAGAGAGAGATCCAGAGACCGAGAGAGAGACCCAGAAAGAGAGAGAGAGAGACCCGGAGACCGAGAGAGAGAGAGAGATAGTGAGAGAGAGACTCAGCGAGAGAGAGACACCCAGAGACCAAGACAGAGAGAGACCCAAAGATCGATTGAGAGAGAGAGAGAGAGAGAGAGAGAGACACACCCAGAGAGAGAGAGAGAGACCCAGAGTCCGAGAGAGAGAGAGAGATAGTGAGAGAGAGACTCAGCGAGAGAGAGACACCCAGAGACCAAGACAGAGAGAGACCGAGACCCAGAGTCCGAGAGAGACCGAGACCCAGAGACCGAGAGAGAGACCCCCAGAGACTGAGAGAGAGAAAGAGAAAGTGAGAGTCAGAGACACAGAGACCGATAGAGAGAGAGAGAGAGAGAGAACCAGAGAGAGGGAGACACCCAGAGAGAGAGAGACCCAGAGACCGAGAGAGAGACCCAGAGACCGAGAGAGAGACCCAGAGACCGAGAGAGAGACCCAGAGACCGAGAGAGAGAGAAACCCAGAAACAGAGAGAGAGAGAGATACGGAGAGCAAGAGAGAGAGACCCGGAGGCCGAGAGAGGGAGAGAGAGCGCGAGACACAGAGGGAGAGAGAGAGCGAGACCGAGAACGAGAGAGAGAGCGAGACCGAGAACGAGAGAGAGAGCGAGACCGAGAACGAGAGAGAGAGCGAGACCGAGAACGAGAGAGAGAGCGAGACCGAGAACGAGAGAGAGAGCGAGACCGAGAACGAGAGAGAGAGCGAGACCGAGAACGAGAGAGAGAGCGAGACCGAGAACGAGAGAGAGAGCGAGACCGAGAACGAGAGAGAGAGCGAGACCGAGAACGAGAGAGAGAGCGAGACCGAGAACGAGAGAGAGAGCGAGACCGAGAACGAGAGAGAGAGCGAGACCGAGAACGAGAGAGAGAGCGAGACCGAGAACGAGAGAGAGAGCGAGACCGAGAACGAGAGAGAGAGCGAGACCGAGAACGAGAGAGAGAGCGAGACCGAGAACGAGAGAGAGAGCGAGACCGAGAACGAGAGAGAGCGAGACCGAGAACGAGAGAGAGAGCGAGACCGAGAACGAGAGAGAGAGCGAGACCGAGAACGAGAGAGAGAGCGAGACCGAGAACGAGAGAGAGCGAGACCGAGAACGAGAGAGAGCGAGACCGAGAACGAGAGAGAGCGAGACCGAGAACGAGAGAGAGAGCGAGACCGAGAACGAGAGAGAGAGCGAGACCGAGAACGAGAGAGAGAGAGCGAGACCGAGAACGAGAGAGAGAGCGAGACCGAGAACGAGAGAGAGAGCGAGACCGAGAACGAGAGAGAGAGCGAGACCGAGAACGAGAGAGAGAGCGAGACCGAGAACGAGAGAGAGAGCGAGAACGAGAGAGAGAGCGAGACCGAGAACGAGAGAGAGAGCGAGACCGAGAACGAGAGAGAGAGCGAGACCGAGAACGA
>NC_054480.1:124567867-124577867 GCF_017639515.1 Carcharodon carcharias | reverse complement strand
GAAACCGAGAGAGAGCGAGAGAGAGAGAGAGAGAGCGAGAGAGAGACCCACAGACTGAGAGAGAGAGACACCCAGAGACCGAGAGAGAGAGAGAGAGACCCAGACAGAGAGAGAGACTTACCCAGAGATGGAGAGACCCAGAGAGAGAGAGAGAGACCCAGAAACTGAGAGAGAAAAAGAGAGAGACACCCAGAGACTGAGAGAGAGAGAGACCCAGAGCTCGAGAGAGAGAGAGAGAGAGAGAGAGAGAGAGAGCCACAGACTGAGAGAGAGAGAGAGAGAGACACCCAGGGACCGAGAGAGAGAGAGAGAGATCCAGAGACCGAGAGAGAGACCCAGAAAGAGAGAGAGAGAGACCCGGAGACCGAGAGAGAGAGAGAGATAGTGAGAGAGAGACTCAGCGAGAGAGAGACACCCAGAGACCAAGACAGAGAGAGACCCAAAGATCGATTGAGAGAGAGAGAGAGAGAGAGAGAGACACACCCAGAGAGAGAGAGAGAGACCCAGAGTCCGAGAGAGAGAGAGAGAGATAGTGAGAGAGAGACTCAGCGAGAGAGAGACACCCAGAGACCAAGACAGAGAGAGACCGAGACCCAGAGTCCGAGAGAGACCGAGACCCAGAGACCGAGAGAGAGACCCCCAGAGACTGAGAGAGAGAAAGAGAAAGTGAGAGTCAGAGACACAGAGACCGATAGAGAGAGAGAGAGAGAGAGAACCAGAGAGAGGGAGACACCCAGAGAGAGAGAGACCCAGAGACCGAGAGAGAGACCCAGAGACCAAGAGAGAGACCCAGAGACCGAGAGAGAGACCCAGAGACCGAGAGAGAGACCCAGAGACCGAGAGAGAGACCCAGAGACCGAGAGAGAGAGAAACCCAGAAACAGAGAGAGAGAGAGATACGGAGAGCAAGAGAGAGAGACCCGGAGGCCGAGAGAGGGAGAGAGAGCGCGAGACACAGAGGGAGAGAGAGAGCGAGACCGAGAACGAGAGAGAGAGCGAGACCGAGAACGAGAGAGAGAGCGAGACCGAGAACGAGAGAGAGAGCGAGACCGAGAACGAGAGAGAGAGCGAGACCGAGAACGAGAGAGAGAGCGAGACCGAGAACGAGAGAGAGAGCGAGACCGAGAACGAGAGAGAGAGCGAGACCGAGAACGAGAGAGAGAGCGAGACCGAGAACGAGAGAGAGAGCGAGACCGAGAACGAGAGAGAGAGCGAGACCGAGAACGAGAGAGAGAGCGAGACCGAGAACGAGAGAGAGCGAGACCGAGAACGAGAGAGAGCGAGACCGAGAACGAGAGAGAGAGCGAGACCGAGAACGAGAGAGAGAGCGAGACCGAGAACGAGAGAGAGAGCGAGACCGAGAACGAGAGAGAGAGCGAGACCGAGAACGAGAGAGAGAGCGAGACCGAGAACGAGAGAGAGAGCGAGACCGAGAACGAGAGAGAGAGCGAGACCGAGAACGAGAGAGAGAGCGAGACCGAGAACGAGAGAGAGAGCGAGACCGAGAACGAGAGAGAGAGCGAGACCGAGAACGAGAGAGAGAGCGAGACCGAGAACGAGAGAGAGAGCGAGACCGAGAACGAGAGAGAGAGCGAGACCGAGAACGAGAGAGAGAGCGAGACCGAGAACGAGAGAGAGAGCGAGACCGAGAACGAGAGAGAGAGCGAGACCGAGAACGAGAGAGAGAGCGAGACCGAGAACGAGAGAGAGAGCGAGACCCAGAGACCGAGAAAGAGAGACCCAGAGACCGAGAGAGAGAGACCCAGAGACCGAGAGAGAGAGACCCAGAGACCGAGAGAGAGAGAGACCCAGAGAGAGAGAGACCCAGAGACTGAGAGAGATAGAGAGAGAGAGAGAGAGAGAGACACAGAGACTGAGAGAGAGAGACTCAGCGAGAGAGAGACACCCAGAGACCAAGACAGAGAGAGACCGAGACCCAGAGTCCGAGAGAGACCGAGACACAGAGACCGAGAGAGAGACCCCCAGACACAGAGACCGAGAGAAAGTGAGAGTCAGAGACCAAGATACTCAGAGAGAGAGAGACACAGAGACCGATTGAGAGAGAGAGAGAGAGAGAGAGAGAGAGAGACCCAGACAGAGAGAGAGAGAGAACCAGAGAGAGGGAGACACCCAGAGAGAGACCCAGAGACCAAGAGAGAGAGACCCAGAGACCGAGAGAGAGACCCAGAGACTGAGAGAGAGAGAGAGAGAGAGAGAGAGACCCAGAGGCCGAGAGAGAGAGAGAGAGAGACCCAGAGACCGAGAGAGACCGAGACCCAGAGACCGAGAGAGAGACCCCCAGAGACTGAGAGAGAGAGAGAAAGTGAGAGTCAGAGACCAAGATACTCAGGGAGAGAGAGACACAGAGACCAATAGAGAGAGAGAGAGAGAGAGACCCAGACAGAGAGAGAGAGAGAGAACCAGAGAGAGGGAGACACTCAGAGAGAGAGAGACCCAGAGGCCGAGAGAGAGAGAGAGAGAGACCCAGAGACCGAGAGAGAGAGAGATACGGAGAGCAAGAGAGAGAGAGAGACCCAGAGACCGAGAGAGGGACACCCAGAGGCCGAGAGAGAGAGAGAGAGAGAGTGAGACCCGGAGAATGAGAGAGAGAACGAGACCGAGAAAGAGAGAGAGAGCGAGACCGAGAAAGAGAGAGAGAGCGAGACCGAGAAAGAGAGAGAGAGCAAGACCGAGAAAGAGAGAGAGAGCAAGACCGAGAAAGAGAGAGAGAGCGAGACCGAGAAAGAGAGAGAGAGCGAGACCGAGAAAGAGAGAGAGAGCGAGACCCAGAGACTGAGAGAGAGAGATCCAGAGAGAGAGAGACCCAGAGACCGAGAGAGAGAGAGAGAGAGAGAGAGAGACCCAGAGACCGAGACCCAGAGAGATATGGAGAGCAAGAGAGAGAGAGACCCAGAGACCGAGAGAGGGAGACCCAGAGGCCGAGAGAGAGAGACCCAGAGACCGAGAGAGAGAGACCCAGAGACCGAGAGAGAGAGACCCGGAGAACGAGAGAGAGAGCGAGACCGAGAAAGAGAGAGAGAGAGCGAGACCCAGAGACCGAGAGAGCGAGACCCAGAGACCGAGAGAGCGAGACCCAGACACCGAGAGAGAGAGACCCAGACACCGAGAGAGAGAGACCCAGACACCGAGAGAGAGAGACCCAGACACCGAGAGAGAGAGACCCAGACACCGAGAGAGAGAGACCCAGACACCGAGAGAGAGAGACCCAGAGACCGAGAGAGAGAGACCCAGAGACCGAGAGAGAGAGACCCAGAGACCGAGAGAGTGAGACCCAGAGACCGAGAGAGTGAGACCCAGAGACCGAGAGAGTGAGACCCAGAGACCGAGAGAGAGAGACCCAGAGACCGAGAGAGAGAGACCCAGAGACCGAGAGAGAGAGACCCAGAGACCGAGAGAGAGAGAGAGAGACCCAGAGACTGAGAGAGAGACACCCAGAAACCGAGAGAGAGCGAGAGAGAGAGAGAGAGAGCGAGAGAGAGACCCACAGACTGAGAGAGAGACACCCAGAGACCGAGAGAGAGAGAGAGAGACCCAGACAGAGAGAGAGACTTACCCAGAGATGGAGAGACCCAGAGAGAGAGAGACCCAGAAACTGAGAGAGAAAAAGAGAGAGACACCCAGAGACTGAGAGAGAGAGAGACCCAGAGCTCGAGAGAGAGAGAGAGAGAGAGAGAGAGAGAGAGAGAGAGAGAGAGAGCCACAGACTGAGAGAGAGAGAGAGAGAGACACCCAGGGACCGAGAGAGAGAGAGAGAGAGATCCAGAGACCGAGAGAGAGACCCAGAAAGAGAGAGAGAGAGACCCGGAGACCGAGAGAGAGAGAGAGATAGTGAGAGAGAGACTCAGCGAGAGAGAGACACCCAGAGACCAAGACAGAGAGAGACCCAAAGATCGATTGAGAGAGAGAGAGAGAGAGAGAGAGACACACCCAGAGAGAGAGAGAGAGACCCAGAGTCCGAGAGAGAGAGAGAGATAGTGAGAGAGAGACTCAGCGAGAGAGAGACACCCAGAGACCAAGACAGAGAGAGACCGAGACCCAGAGTCCGAGAGAGACCGAGACCCAGAGACCGAGAGAGAGACCCCCAGAGACTGAGAGAGAGAAAGAGAAAGTGAGAGTCAGAGACACAGAGACCGATAGAGAGAGAGAGAGAGAGAGAGAACCAGAGAGAGGGAGACACCCAGAGAGAGAGAGACCCAGAGACCGAGAGAGAGACCCAGAGACCGAGAGAGAGACCCAGAGACCGAGAGAGAGACCCAGAGACCGAGAGAGAGACCCAGAGACCGAGAGAGAGAGAAACCCAGAAACAGAGAGAGAGAGAGATACGGAGAGCAAGAGAGAGAGACCCGGAGGCCGAGAGAGGGAGAGAGAGCGCGAGACACAGAGGGAGAGAGAGAGCGAGACCGAGAACGAGAGAGAGAGCGAGACCGAGAACGAGAGAGAGAGCGAGACCGAGAACGAGAGAGAGAGCGAGACCGAGAACGAGAGAGAGAGCGAGAACGAGAGAGAGAGCGAGACCGAGAACGAGAGAGAGAGCGAGACCGAGAACGAGAGAGAGAGCGAGACCGAGAACGAGAGAGAGAGCGAGACCGAGAACGAGAGAGAGAGCGAGACCGAGAACGAGAGAGAGAGCGAGACCGAGAACGAGAGAGAGAGCGAGACCGAGAACGAGAGAGAGCGAGACCGAGAACGAGAGAGAGAGCGAGACCGAGAACGAGAGAGAGAGCGAGACCGAGAACGAGAGAGAGAGCGAGACCGAGAACGAGAGAGAGAGCGAGACCGAGAACGAGAGAGAGCGAGACCGAGAACGAGAGAGAGCGAGACCGAGAACGAGAGAGAGAGCGAGACCGAGAACGAGAGAGAGAGCGAGACCGAGAACGAGAGAGAGAGCGAGACCGAGAACGAGAGAGAGAGCGAGACCGAGAACGAGAGAGAGAGCGAGACCGAGAACGAGAGAGAGAGCGAGAACGAGAGAGAGAGCGAGAACGAGAGAGAGAGCGAGACCGAGAACGAGAGAGAGAGCGAGACCGAGAACGAGAGAGAGAGCGAGACCGAGAACGAGAGAGAGAGCGAGACCGAGAACGAGAGAGAGAGCGAGACCGAGAACGAGAGAGAGAGCGAGACCGAGAACGAGAGAGAGAGCGAGACCGAGAACGAGAGAGAGAGCGAGACCGAGAACGAGAGAGAGAGCGAGACCGAGAACGAGAGAGAGAGCGAGAACGAGAACGAGAGCGAGACCGAGAACGAGAGAGAGAGCGAGACCGAGAACGAGAGAGAGAGCGAGACCGAGAACGAGAGAGAGAGCGAGACCGAGAACGAGAGAGAGAGCGAGACCCAGAGACCGAGAGAGAGAGCGAGACCCAGAGACCGAGAGAGAGAGACCCAGAGACCGAGAGAGAGAGACCCAGAGACCGAGAGAGAGAGAGACCCAGAGACCGAGAGAGAGAGAGACCCAGAGACTGAGAGAGATAGAGAGAGAGAGAGAGAGAGAGAGAGACACAGAGACTGAGAGAGAGAGACTCAGCGAGAGAGAGACACCCAGAGACCAAGACAGAGAGCGACCGAGACCCAGAGTCCGAGAGAGACCGAGACACAGAGACCGAGAGAGAGACCCCCAGACACAGAGACCGAGAGAAAGTGAGAGTCAGAGACCAAGATACTCAGAGAGAGAGAGACACAGAGACCGATTGAGAGAGAGAGAGAGAGAGAGAGAGAGAGAGACCCAGACAGAGAGAGAGAGAGAACCAGAGAGAGGGAGACACCCAGAGAGAGACCCAGAGACCAAGAGAGAGAGACCCAGAGACCGAGAGAGAGACCCAGAGACTGAGAGAGAGAGAGAGAGAGAGAGAGAGACCCAGAGACTGAGAGAGAGAGACCCAGAGCTCGAGAGAGAGGGAGAGAGAGAGAGTCTTAGACAGAGAGAGAGAGACACCCAGAGACCGAGAGAGAGAGAGACCCAGAGACCGAAAGAGAGAGAGACACAGAGACCGAGAGAGAGATAGACCCACAGAGAGAGAGAGAGAGACACCCAGAGACCGAGAGACCGAGAGAGAGACACCCAGAGACCGAGAGAGAGACACCCAGAGACCGAGAGAGAGAGAGACCAAGAGACCGAGAGAGAGAGAGACCCACAGACCGAGAGAGTGACCCACAGACCGAGAGAGAGAGAGAGAGAGAAAGAGAGAGAGACCCAGACAGAGAGAGAGACCGACCCAGAGAGAGGGAGACACCCAGAGAGAGAGAGAGACCCAGAAACTGAGAGAGAAAAAGAAAGAGACATCCAGAGACTGAGAGAGAGAGAGACCCAGAGCCCGAGAGCTCGAGAGAGAGAGAGAGAGAGAGAGAGCCACAGACTGAGAGAGAGAGAGAGAGAGAGAGAGAGAGAGACCCAGAGACCGAGAGAGAGACCCAGAAAGAGAGAGAGAGTGACCCGGAGCTCGAGAGAGGGAGAGAGAGAGAGAGCCACAGACTGAGAGAGAGAGAGAGAGAGAGAGAGACCAAGAGACCGAGAGAGAGACCCAGAAAGAGAGAGAGAGAGACCCGGAGACCGAGAGAGAGAGAGAGACCCAGAGTCCGAGAGTGAGAGAGAGATAGTGAGAGAGGGACTCAGCGAGAGAGAGAGACCCAAAGACCGATTGAGAGAGAGAGAGAGAGAGAGAGAGAGACCCAGAGACCGAGAGAGAGAGTGACCCACAGACCGAGAGAGAGAGAGAGAGAAAGAGAGAGAGACTTACCCAGAGAGAGGGAGAGACCCAGAGAGAGAGAGAGAGAGACCCAGAAACAGAGAGAAAAAGAGAGAGACACCCAGAGACTGAGAGAGAGACCCAGAGCTCGAGAGAGGTGGACCAGGAGACCGAGAGAGGGAGAGAGAGAGAGAGACCCAGAGAACGAGAGAGAGACCGAGACTCAGAAAGAGAGAGCCAGAGACCGAGAGAGAGAGACCCAGCGACCGAGAGAGAGAGAGAGAGAGAGACCCAGAGACTGAGAGAGAGACACCCAGAGACCGAGAGAAAGAGAGAGCCAGAGACCAGGAGATAGACCCAGAGACCGAGAGAGAGAGAGAAAGAGAGAGAGAGAAACCCAAGACTCAAAGAGAGAGAGAGAGACCCAGACACTGAGAGAGACCCAAGGACCGATAGAGTGAGAGAGAGAGAGAGAGAGGCACAGACAGAGAAAGACACAGAGAGAGAGAGATCCAGAGACTGAGAGAGGGAGACCCAGCGACCGAGAGAGAGAGAGAGAGACCAAGAGTGAGAGAGAGAGAGAGAGACCGAGAGAGAGAGACCCAGAGTCCGAGAGAGTGAGACCAAGACCCAGAGACCGAGAGAGAGACCCCCAGAGACTGAGAGAGAGAGAGACCCAGAGACCGAGAGAGAGAGAGACCCAGAGACTGAGAGAGATAGAGAGAGAGAGAGAGAGAGAGAGAGAGAGAGACACAGAGACTGAGAGAGAGAGACTCAGCGAGAGAGAGACACCCAGAGACCAAGACAGAGAGAGACCGAGACCCAGAGTCCGAGAGAGACCGAGACACAGAGACCGAGAGAGAGACCCCCAGACACAGAGACCGAGAGAAAGTGAGAGTCAGAGACCAAGATACTCAGAGAGAGAGAGACACAGAGACCGATTGAGAGAGAGAGAGAGAGAGAGAGAGAGAGAGAGAGAGAGACCCAGACAGAGAGAGAGAGAGAACCAGAGAGAGGGAGACACCCAGAGAGAGACCCAGAGACCAAGAGAGAGAGACCCAGAGACCGAGAGAGAGACCCAGAGACCGAGAGAGAGACCCAGAGACTGAGAGAGAGAGAGAGAGAGAGAGAGACCCAGAGACTGAGAGAGAGAGACCCAGAGCTCGAGAGAGAGGGAGAGAGAGAGAGCCTTAGACAGAGAGAGAGAGACACCCAGAGACCGAGAGAGAGAGAGACCCAGAGACCGAAAGAGAGAGAGACACAGAGACCGAGAGAGAGATAGACCCACAGACAGAGAGAGAGAGACACCCAGAGACCGAGAGACCGAGAGAGAGACACCCAGAGACCGAGAGAGAGACACCCAGAGACCGAGAGAGAGAGAGACCCACAGACAGAGAGAGAGAGACACCCAGAGACCGAGAGAGAGAGAGACCAAGAGACCGAGAGAGAGAGAGACCCACAGACCGAGAGAGTGACCCACAGACCGAGAGAGAGAGAGAGAGAGAAAGAGAGAGAGACCCAGACAGAGAGAGAGACCGACCCAGAGAGAGGGAGACACCCAGAGAGAGAGAGAGACCCAGAAACTGAGAGAGAAAAAGAAAGAGACATCCAGAGACTGAGAGAGAGAGAGACCCAGAGCCCGAGAGCTCGAGAGCTCGAGAGAGAGAGAGAGAGCCACAGACTGAGAGAGAGAGAGAGAGAGAGAGAGAGAGAGACCCAGAGACCGAGAGAGAGACCCAGAAAGAGAGAGAGAGTGACCCGGAGCTCGAGAGAGGGAGAGAGAGAGAGAGCCACAGACTGAGAGAGAGAGAGAGAGAGAGAGAGACCAAGAGACCGAGAGAGAGACCCAGAAAGAGAGAGAGAGAGACCCGGAGACCGAGAGAGAGAGAGAGACCCAGAGTTCGAGAGTGAGAGAGAGATAGTGAGAGAGGGACTCAGCGAGAGAGAGAGACCCAAAGACCGATTGAGAGAGAGAGAGAGAGAGAGAGAGAGACCCAGAGACCGAGAGAGAGAGTGACCCACAGACCGAGAGAGAGAGAGAGAGAAAGAGAGAGAGACTTACCCAGAGAGAGGGAGAGACCCAGAGAGAGAGAGAGAGAGACCCAGAAACAGAGAGAAAAAGAGAGAGACACCCAGAGACTGAGAGAGAGACCCAGAGCTCGAGAGAGAGAGAGAGAGAGAGAGAGAGAGCCACAGACTGAGAGAGAGAGAGAGAGACACCCAGAGACCGAGAGAGAGAGACTCAGCGAGAGAGAGACACCCAGAGATCAAGACAGAGAGAGACCCAAAGACCGATTGAGAGAGAGAGAGAGAAAGAGACACACACCCAGAGAGAGAGAGAGAGTGAGCGAGAGAGAGAGGGAGACCCAGAGACTGAGAGAGAGAGAGAGAGAGAGACACCCAGAGACCGAGAGAGAGAGAGACCCAGAGACCAAGAGAGAGCGAGAGAGAGAGAGAGAGAGAGACCCACAGACTGAGAGAGAGAGAGAGAGAGACCCCCAGAGACCGAGAGAGAGAGACCCAGAGACCGAGAGAGAGATAGACCCACAGACAGACCGAGAGAGAGAGACACCCAGAGACCGAGAGAGAGAGACACCCACAGACAGAGAGAGAGAGAGAGACACCCAGAGACCGAGAGAGAGAGAAACCAAGAGACCGAGAACGAGAGAGAGAGAGAGACCGAGAACGAGAGAGAGAGCGAGACCGAGAACGAGAGAGAGAGCGAGACCGAGAACGAGAGAGAGAGCGAGACCGAGACCGAGAACGAGAGAGAGAGCGAGACCGAGACCGAGAACGAGAGAGAGAGCGAGACCGAGAACGAGAGAGAGCGAGACCGAGAACGAGAGAGAGAGCGAGACCGAGAACGAGAGAGAGAGCGAGACCGAGAACGAGAGAGAGAGCGAGACCGAGAACGAGAGAGAGAGCGAGACCGAGAACGAGAGAGAGAGCGAGACCGAGAACGAGAGAGAGAGCGAGACCCAGAGACCGAGAAAGAGAGACCCAGAGACCGAGAGAGAGAGACCCAGAGACTGAGAGAGAGAGAGACCCAGAGACTGAGAGATAGAGAGAGAGAGAGAGAGAGAGAGAGAGAGAGCCAGAGACTGAGAGAGAGAGAGACCCAGAGCTCGAGAGAGAGAGAGAGAGAGAGATAGAGAGCCACAGACAGAGAGAGAGAGAGAGACACCCAGAGACCGAGAGAGAGAGACTCAGCGAGAGAGAGACACCCAGAGACCAAGACAGAGAGAGACCGAGACCCAGAGTCCGAGAGAGACCGAGACACAGAGACCTAGAGAGAGACCC
>NC_054480.1:124555367-124562867 GCF_017639515.1 Carcharodon carcharias | reverse complement strand
ACCGAGAACGAGAGAGAGAGCGAGACCGAGAACGAGAGAGTGCGAGACCGAGAACGAGAGAGAGAGCGAGACCGAGAACGAGAGAGAGAGCGAGACCGAGAACGAGAGAGAGAGCGAGACCGAGAACGAGAGAGAGCGAGACCGAGAACGAGAGAGAGAGCGAGACCGAGAACGAGAGAGAGAGCGAGACCGAGAACGAGAGAGAGAGCGAGACCGAGAACGAGAGAGAGAGCGAGACCGAGAACGAGAGAGAGAGCGAGACCGAGAACGAGAGAGAGAGCGAGACCGAGAACGAGAGAGAGAGCGAGACCGAGAACGAGAGAGAGAGCGAGACCGAGAACGAGAGAGAGAGCGAGACCGAGAACGAGAGAGAGAGCGAGACCGAGAACGAGAGAGAGAGCGAGACCGAGAACGAGAGAGAGAGCGAGACCGAGAACGAGAGAGAGAGCGAGACCGAGAACGAGAGAGAGAGCGAGACCGAGAACGAGAGAGAGAGCGAGACCGAGAACGAGAGAGAGAGCGAGACCGAGAACGAGAGAGAGAGCGAGACCGAGAACGAGAGAGAGAGCGAGACCGAGAACGAGAGAGAGAGCGAGACCGAGAACGAGAGAGAGAGCGAGACCGAGATCGAGAGAGAGAGCGAGACCGAGATCGAGAGAGAGAGCGAGACCGAGACCGAGAACGAGAGAGAGAGCGAGACCAAGAACGAGAGAGAGAGCGAGACCGAGAACGAGAGAGAGAGCGAGACCCAGAGACCGAGAGAGAGAGACCCAGAGACCGAGAGAGAGAGACCCAGAGACCGAGAGAGAGAGACCCAGAGACCGAGAGAGAGAGAGACCCAGAGACCGAGAGAGAGAGAGACCCAGAGACCGAGAGAGAGAGAGACCCAGAGACTGAGAGAGATAGAGAGAGAGAGAGAGAGAGAGAGAGAGACACAGAGACTGAGAGAGAGAGACTCAGCGAGAGAGAGACACCCAGAGACCAAGACAGAGAGAGACCGAGACCCAGAGTCCGAGAGAGACCGAGACACAGAGACCGAGAGAGAGACCCCCAGACACAGAGACCGAGAGAAAGTGAGAGTCAGAGACCAAGATACTCAGAGAGAGAGAGACACAGAGACCGATTGAGAGAGAGAGAGAGAGAGAGAGAGAGAGAGAGAGACCCAGACAGAGAGAGAGAGAGAACCAGAGAGAGGGAGACACCCAGAGAGAGACCCAGAGACCAAGAGAGAGAGACCCAGAGACCGAGAGAGAGACCCAGAGACCGAGAGAGAGACCCAGAGACTGAGAGAGAGAGAGAGAGAGAGAGAGACCCAGAGACTGAGAGAGAGAGACCCAGAGCTCGAGAGAGAGGGAGAGAGAGAGAGCCTTAGACAGAGAGAGAGAGACACCCAGAGACCGAGAGAGAGAGAGACCCAGAGACCGAAAGAGAGAGAGACACAGAGACCGAGAGAGAGATAGACCCACAGACAGAGAGAGAGAGACACCCAGAGACCGAGAGACCGAGAGAGAGACACCCAGAGACCGAGAAAGAGACACCCAGAGACCGAGAGAGAGAGAGACCCACAGACAGAGAGAGAGAGACACCCAGAGACCGAGAGAGAGAGAGACCAAGAGACCGAGAGAGAGACCCACAGACCGAGAGAGTGACCCACAGACCGAGAGAGAGAGAGAGAGAGAAAGAGAGAGAGACCCAGACAGAGAGAGAGACCGACCCAGAGAGAGGGAGACACCCAGAGAGAGAGAGAGACCCAGAAACTGAGAGAGAAAAAGAAAGAGACATCCAGAGACTGAGAGAGAGAGAGACCCAGAGCCCGAGAGCTCGAGAGAGAGAGAGAGAGAGAGAGAGCCACAGACTGAGAGAGAGAGAGAGAGAGAGAGAGAGAGAGACCCAGAGACCGAGAGAGAGACCCAGAAAGAGAGAGAGAGTGACCCGGAGCTCGAGAGAGGGAGAGAGAGAGAGAGCCACAGACTGAGAGAGAGAGAGAGAGAGAGAGAGACCAAGAGACCGAGAGAGAGACCCAGAAAGAGAGAGAGAGAGACCCGGAGACCGAGAGAGAGAGAGAGACCCAGAGTCCGAGAGTGAGAGAGAGATAGTGAGAGAGGGACTCAGCGAGAGAGAGAGACCCAAAGACCGATTGAGAGAGAGAGAGAGAGAGAGAGAGAGAGAGACCCAGAGACCGAGAGAGAGAGTGACCCACAGACCGAGAGAGAGAGAGAGAGAAAGAGAGAGAGACTTACCCAGAGAGAGGGAGAGACCCAGAGAGAGAGAGAGAGAGACCCAGAAACAGAGAGAAAAAGAGAGAGACACCCAGAGACTGAGAGAGAGACCCAGAGCTCGAGAGAGAGAGAGAGAGAGAGAGAGAGCCACAGACTGAGAGAGAGAGAGAGAGACACCCAGAGACCGAGAGAGAGAGACTCAGCGAGAGAGAGACACCCAGAGATCAAGACAGAGAGAGACCCAAAGACCGATTGAGAGAGAGAGAGAGAAAGAGACACACACCCAGAGAGAGAGAGAGAGTGAGCGAGAGAGAGAGGGAGACCCAGAGACTGAGAGAGAGAGAGAGAGAGACACCCAGAGACCGAGAGAGAGAGAGACCCAGAGACCAAGAGAGAGCGAGAGAGAGAGAGAGAGAGAGACCCACAGACTGAGAGAGAGAGAGAGAGAGACCCCCAGAGACCGAGAGAGAGAGAGACCCAGAGACCGAGAGAGAGATAGACCCAGAGACCGAGAGAGAGATAGACCCACAGACAGACCGAGAGAGAGAGACACCCAGAGACCGAGAGAGAGAGACACCCACAGACAGAGAGAGAGAGAGAGACACCCAGAGACCGAGAGAGAGAGAAACCAAGAGACCGAGAACGAGAGAGAGAGCGAGACCGAGAACGAGAGAGAGAGCGAGACCGAGAACGAGAGAGAGAGCGAGACCGAGAGCGAGAGCGAGACCGAGACCGAGAGCGAGAGCGAGACCGAGAACGAGAGAGAGAGCGAGACCGAGAACGAGAGAGAGAGCGAGACCGAGAACGAGAGAGAGAGCGAGACCGAGAACGAGAGAGAGCGAGACCGAGAACGAGAGAGAGAGCGAGACCGAGAACGAGAGAGAGAGCGAGACCGAGAACGAGAGAGAGAGCGAGACCGAGAACGAGAGAGAGAGCGAGACCGAGAACGAGAGAGAGAGCGAGACCGAGAACGAGAGAGAGAGCGAGACCGAGAACGAGAACGAGAGAGAGAGCGAGACCGAGACCGAGAACGAGAGAGAGAGCGAGACCGAGAACGAGAGAGAGAGCGAGACCGAGAACGAGAGAGAGAGCGAGACCGAGAACGAGAGAGAGAGCGAGACCGAGAACGAGAGAGAGAGCGAGACCGAGAACGAGAGAGAGAGCGAGACCGAGAACGAGAGAGAGAGCGAGACCGAGAACGAGAGAGAGAGCGAGACCGAGAACGAGAGACAGAGCGAGACCGAGAACGAGAGACAGAGCGAGACCGAGAACGAGAGAGAGAGCGAGACCGAGAACGAGAGAGAGAGCGAGACCCAGAGACCGAGAAAGAGAGACCCAGAGACCGAGAGAGAGAGACCCAGAGACCGAGAGAGAGAGACCCAGAGACCGAGAGAGAGAGACCCAGAGACCGAGAGAGAGAGACCCAGAGACCGAGAGAGAGAGAGACCCAGAGAGAGAGAGACCCAGAGACTGAGAGAGATAGAGAGAGAGAGAGAGAGAGAGACACAGAGACTGAGAGAGAGAGACTCAGCGAGAGAGAGACACCCAGAGACCAAGACAGAGAGAGACCGAGACCCAGAGTCCGAGAGAGACCGAGACACAGAGACCGAGAGAGAGACCCCCAGACACAGAGACCGAGAGAAAGTGAGAGTCAGAGACCAAGATACTCAGAGAGAGAGAGACACAGAGACCGATTGAGAGAGAGAGAGAGAGAGAGAGAGAGAGACCCAGACAGAGAGAGAGAGAGAACCAGAGAGAGGGAGACACCCAGAGAGAGACCCAGAGACCAAGAGAGAGAGACCCAGAGACCGAGAGAGAGACCCAGAGACTGAGAGAGAGAGAGAGAGAGAGAGAGACCCAGAGACTGAGAGAGAGAGACCCAGAGCTCGAGAGAGAGGGAGAGAGAGAGAGCCTTAGACAGAGAGAGAGAGACACCCAGAGACCGAGAGAGAGAGAGACCCAGAGACCGAAAGAGAGAGAGACACAGAGACCGAGAGAGAGATAGACCCACAGACAGAGAGAGAGAGACACCCAGAGACCGAGAGACCGAGAGAGAGACACTCAGAGACCGAGAGAGAGACACCCAGAGACCGAGAGAGAGAGAGACCCACAGACAGAGAGAGAGAGACACCCAGAGACCGAGAGAGAGAGAGACCAAGAGACCGAGAGAGAGAGAGACCCACAGACCGAGAGAGTGACCCACAGACCGAGAGAGAGAGAGAGAGAGAAAGAGAGAGAGACCCAGACAGAGAGAGAGACCGACCCAGAGAGAGGGAGACACCCAGAGAGAGAGAGAGACCCAGAAACTGAGAGAGAAAAAGAAAGAGACATCCAGAGACTGAGAGAGAGAGAGACCCAGAGCCCGAGAGCTCGAGAGAGAGAGAGAGAGAGAGAGAGCCACAGACTGAGAGAGAGAGAGAGAGAGAGAGAGAGAGAGACCCAGAGACCGAGAGAGAGACCCAGAAAAAGAGAGAGAGTGACCCGGAGCTCGAGAGAGGGAGAGAGAGAGAGAGCCACAGACTGAGAGAGAGAGAGACACCCAGAGACCGAGAGAGAGAGACTCAGCGAGAGAGAGACACCCAGAGACCAAGACAGAGAGAGACCGAGACCCAGAGTCCGAGAGAGACCGAGACACAGAGACCGAGAGAGAGACCCCCAGAGACAGAGAGAGAGAGAAAGTGAGAGTCAGAGACCAAGATACTCAGAGAGAGAGAGAGACACAGAGACCGATTGAGAGAGTGAGAGAGAGAGACCCAGACAGAGAGAGAGAGAGAACCAGAGCGAGGGAGACACCCAGAGAGAGAGAAACCCAGAGAC
Source organism: Carcharodon carcharias (assembly GCF_017639515.1). Taxonomy (NCBI): domain Eukaryota; kingdom Metazoa; phylum Chordata; class Chondrichthyes; order Lamniformes; family Lamnidae; genus Carcharodon; species Carcharodon carcharias. Next base: position 124,557,831 of record NC_054480.1, on the reverse strand, counting down.
CAAGAGAGAGAGACCCAGAGACCGAGAGAGAGAGACCCAGAGACCGAGAGAGAGAGAGACCCAGAGACCGAGAGAGAGAGAGACCCAGAGACTGAGAGAGAGAGAGAGAGAGAGAGAGACCCAGAGACTGAGAGAGAGAGAGACCCAGAGCTCGAGAGAGAGAGAGAGAGAGAGAGAGAGAGCCACAGACAGAGAGAGAGAGACACCCAGAGACCGAGAGAGAGAGAGACCCAGAGACCGAGAGAGAGAGAGACCCACAGACAGAGAGAGAGAGAGAGACACCCAGAGACCGAGAGAGAGAGAGAGACCCAGAGACCGAGAGAGAGAGACACCCAGAGACCGAGAGAGAGAGAGACCCACAGACAGAGAGAGAGAGTGACCCACAGACCAAGGGACAAAGAGAGTGACCCAGACAGAGAGAGAGACCGAGCCAGAGAGAGGGAGACACCCAGAGAGAGGGAGAGAGAGAGAGAGAGAGAAAGAGACCCAGATACTCAGAGAGAGAGAGAGACACAGAGACCGATAGAGAGAGAGAGACCCAGATAGGGAGACCCAGAGACCGAGAGAGGGAGAGAGACCCAGAGACCGAGAAAGAGAGCGAGACCCAGAAAGAGAGAGAGAGAGACCCAGAGACCGAGAGAGGGAGAGAGACCCTGAGACCGAGAAAGAGAGCGAGACCCAGAAAGAGAGAGAGAGGGAGACCCAGAGACCGAGAGAGGGAGAGAGACCCAGAGACCGAGAGAGGGAGACCAGGAGACCGAGAGAGGGAGAGAGAGAGAGAGACCCAGAGAGAGAGAGAGACCCAGATACTGAGGGAGAGAGACCCATAGACCGATTGAGAGAGAGAGAGAGAGAGAGGGAGAGAGAGAGAGAGCCACAGACTGAGAGAGAGAGAGAGAGACACCCAGGGACCGAGAGAGAGAGAGAGAGACCCAGAGACCGAGAGAGAGAGACCGAGACCCAGAGACCAAGAGAGAGACCCCTAGAGACTGAGAGAGAGAGACACACACAGAGACCCAGAGAGAGAGAAAGAAAGAGACCCAGAGACTGAGAGAGAGAGAGACCCAGAAACTGAGAGAGAAAGAGAGAGAGAGAGAGAGAGAGAGAAAGAGACCCAGATACTCAGAGAGAGAGAGAGAGACACAGAGACCGATAGAGAGAGAGAGAGAGAGAGACCCAGATAGGGAGACCCAGAGACCGAGAGAGGGAGAGAGACCCAGAGACCGAGAAAGAGAGCGAGACCCAGAAAGAGAGAGAGAGAGAGACCCAGAGACCGAGAGAGGGAGAGAGACCCAGAGACTGAGAAAGAGAGCGAGACCCAGAAAGAGAGAGAGAGAGAGACCCAGAGACCAAGAGAAGGAGACCAGGAGACCGAGAGAGGGAGAGAGAGAGAGAGACCCAGAGAACGAGAGAGAGACCGAGACTCAGAAAGAGAGAGAGAGAGCCAGAGACCGAGAGAGAGAGACCCAGCGACCGAGAGAGAGACCCAGAGACCGAGAGAGAGAGAGACCCAGAGACAGAGAGAGAGAGAGATACGGAGAGCAAGAGAGAGAGACCCGGAGGCCGAGAGAGGGAGAGAGAGAGCGAGACCCAGAGGGAGAGAGAGAGCGAGACCCAGAGGGAGAGAGAGAGCGAGACCCAGAGGGAGAGAGAGAGCGAGACCCAGAGGGAGCGAGAGAGACACCCAGAGACCGAGAGAAAGAGAGAGCCAGAGACCAGGAGATAGACCCAGAGACCGAGAGAGAGAGAGAAAGAGAGAGAGAGAAACCCAAGACTCAGAGAGAGAGAGAGAGACCCAGATACTGAGAGAGACCCAAGGACCGATAGAGTGAGAGAGAGAGAGAGAGGCACAGACAGAGAAAGACACAGAGAGAGAGAGATCCAGAGACTGAGAGAGGGAGACCCAGCGACCGAGAGAGAGAGAGAGAGACCAAGAGTGAGAGAGAGAGAGAGAGAGACCGAGAGAGAGAGACCCAGAGTCCGAGAGAGTGAGACCAAGACCCAGAGACCGAGAGAGAGACCCCCAGAGACTGAGAGAGAGAGAGAGAGACACACACACAGAGAGAGAGAGACACCCAGAGAGTGAGACCCAGAGACCGAGTGAGACCCAGAGACCAAGAGACCGATTGAGAGAGAGAAAGTGAGCGAGATACCCAGAGACCAAGCGAGAGAGAGAGACCCAGAGACTGAGAGAAAAGAGAGACCCAGAAACTGAGAGAGACAGAGAAAGAGAGAGAGAGAGACCCAGAGAGAGAGAGAGACCCAGATACTGAGGGAGAGAGACCCATAGACCGATTGAGAGAGAGAGAGAGAGAGAGGGAGAGAGGGAGAGAGCCACAGACTGAGAGAGAGAGAGAGAGACACCCAGGGACCGAGAGAGAGAGAGAGAGAGAGACCCAGAGACCGAGAGAGAGACCCAGAAAGAGAGAGAGAGAGACCCGGAGACCGAGAGAGAGAGAGAGAT
>NC_054480.1:124476359-124546359 GCF_017639515.1 Carcharodon carcharias | reverse complement strand
CGATAGAGAGAGAGAGAGAGAGAGAGAGAGAACCAGAGAGAGGGAGACACCCAGAGAGAGAGAGACCCAGAGACCGAGAGAGAGACCCAGAGACCGAGAGAGAGACCCAGAGACCGAGAGAGAGAGAGATACGGAGAGCAAGAGAGAGAGACCCGGAGGCCGAGAGAGGGAGAGAGAGCGCGAGACACAGAGGGAGAGAGAGCGCGAGACCGAGAACGAGAGAGAGCGCGAGACCGAGAACGAGAGAGAGAGCGAGACCGAGAACGAGAGAGAGAGCGAGACCGAGAACGAGAGAGAGAGCGAGACCGAGAACGAGAGAGAGAGCGAGACCGAGAACGAGAGAGAGAGCGAGACCGAGAACGAGAGAGAGAGCGAGACCGAGAACGAGAGAGAGAGCGAGACCGAGAACGAGAGAGAGAGCGAGACCGAGAACGAGAGAGAGAGCGAGACCGAGAACGAGAGAGAGAGCGAGACCGAGAACGAGAGAGAGAGCGAGACCGAGAACGAGAGAGAGAGCGAGACCGAGAACGAGAGAGAGAGCGAGACCGAGAACGAGAGAGAGAGCGAGACCGAGAACGAGAGAGAGAGCGAGACCGAGAACGAGAGAGAGAGCGAGACCGAGAACGAGAGAGAGAGCGAGACCGAGAACGAGAGAGAGAGCGAGACCGAGAACGAGAGAGAGAGCGAGACCGAGAACGAGAGAGAGAGCGAGACCGAGAACGAGAGAGAGAGCGAGACCGAGAACGAGAGAGAGAGCGAGACCGAGAACGAGAGAGAGAGCGAGACCGAGAACGAGAGAGAGAGCGAGACCGAGAACGAGAGAGAGAGCGAGACCGAGAACGAGAGAGAGAGCGAGACCGAGAACGAGAGAGAGAGCGAGACCGAGACCGAGAACGAGAGAGAGAGCGAGACCAAGAACGAGAGAGAGAGCGAGACCGAGAACGAGAGAGAGAGCGAGACCCAGAGACCGAGAGAGAGAGACCCAGAGACCGAGAGAGAGAGACCCAGAGACCGAGAGAGAGAGACCCAGAGACCGAGAGAGAGAGAGACCCAGAGACCGAGAGAGAGAGAGACCCAGAGACTGAGAGAGATAGAGAGAGAGAGAGAGGGAGAGAGACACAGAGACCGAGAGAGAGACCCCCAGACACAGAGACCGAGAGAAAGTGAGAGTCAGAGACCAAGATACTCAGAGAGAGAGAGACACAGAGACCGATTGAGAGAGAGAGAGAGAGAGAGAGAGAGAGAGAGAGAGAGACCCAGACAGAGAGAGAGAGAGAACCAGAGAGAGGGAGACACCCAGAGAGAGACCCAGAGACCAAGAGAGAGAGACCCAGAGACCGAGAGAGAGACCCAGAGACCGAGAGAGAGACCCAGAGACCGAGAGAGAGACCCAGAGACTGAGAGAGAGAGAGAGAGAGAGAGAGACCCAGAGACTGAGAGAGAGAGACCCAGAGCTCGAGAGAGAGGGAGAGAGAGAGAGCCTTAGACAGAGAGAGAGAGACACCCAGAGACCGAGAGAGAGAGAGACCCAGAGACCGAAAGAGAGAGAGACACAGAGACCGAGAGAGAGATAGACCCACAGACAGAGAGAGAGAGACACCCAGAGACCGAGAGACCGAGAGAGAGACACCCAGAGACCGAGAGAGAGACACCCAGAGACCGAGAGAGAGAGAGACCCACAGACAGAGAGAGAGAGACACCCAGAGACCGAGAGAGAGAGAGACCAAGAGACCGAGAGAGAGAGAGACCCACAGACCGAGAGAGTGACCCACAGACCGAGAGAGAGAGAGAGAGAGAAAGAGAGAGAGACCCAGACAGAGAGAGAGACCGACCCAGAGAGAGGGAGACACCCAGAGAGAGAGAGAGACCCAGAAACTGAGAGAGAAAAAGAAAGAGACATCCAGAGACTGAGAGAGAGAGAGACCCAGAGCCCGAGAGCTCGAGAGAGAGAGAGAGAGAGAGAGAGCGCCACAGACTGAGAGAGAGAGAGAGAGAGAGAGAGAGACCCAGAGACCGAGAGAGAGACCCAGAAAAAGAGAGAGAGTGACCCGGAGCTCGAGAGAGGGAGAGAGAGAGAGAGCCACAGACTGAGAGAGAGAGAGAGAGAGAGAGAGACCAAGAGACCGAGAGAGAGACCCAGAAAGAGAGAGAGAGAGACCCGGAGACCGAGAGAGAGAGAGAGACCCAGAGTCCGAGAGTGAGAGAGAGATAGTGAGAGAGGGACTCAGCGAGAGAGAGAGACCCAAAGACCGATTGAGAGAGAGAGAGAGAGAGAGAGAGAGACCCAGAGACCGAGAGAGAGAGTGACCCACAGACCGAGAGAGAGAGAGAGAGAAAGAGAGAGAGACTTACCCAGAGAGAGGGAGAGACCCAGAGAGAGAGAGAGAGAGACCCAGAAACAGAGAGAAAAAGAGAGAGACACCCAGAGACTGAGAGAGAGACCCAGAGCTCGAGAGAGAGAGAGAGAGAGAGAGAGAGCCACAGACTGAGAGAGAGAGAGAGAGACACCCAGAGACCGAGAGAGAGAGACTCAGCGAGAGAGAGACACCCAGAGATCAAGACAGAGAGAGACCCAAAGACCGATTGAGAGAGAGAGAGAGAAAGAGACACACACCCAGAGAGAGAGAGAGAGTGAGCGAGAGAGAGAGGGAGACCCAGAGACTGAGAGAGAGAGAGAGAGAGAGACACCCAGAGACCGAGAGAGAGAGAGACCCAGAGACCAAGAGAGAGCGAGAGAGAGAGAGAGAGAGAGACCCACAGACTGAGAGAGAGAGAGAGAGAGAGACCCCCAGAGACCGAGAGAGAGAGAGACCCAGAGACCGAGAGAGAGATAGACCCACAGACAGACCGAGAGAGAGAGACACCCAGAGACCGAGAGAGAGAGACACCCACAGACAGAGAGAGAGAGAGAGACACCCAGAGACCGAGAGAGAGAGAAACCAAGAGACCGAGAACGAGAGAGAGAGCGAGACCGAGAACGAGAGAGAGAGCGAGACCGAGAACGAGAGAGAGAGCGAGACCGAGAACGAGAGAGAGAGCGAGACCGAGAACGAGAGAGAGCGAGACCGAGAACGAGAGAGAGAGCGAGACCGAGAACGAGAGAGAGAGCGAGACCGAGACCGAGAACGAGAGAGAGAGAGAGAGCGAGACCGAGAACGAGAGAGAGAGCGAGACCGAGAACGAGAGAGAGCGAGACCGAGAACGAGAGAGAGAGCGAGACCGAGAACGAGAGAGAGAACGAGACCGAGAACGAGAGAGAGAGCGAGACCGAGAACGAGAGAGAGAGCGAGACCGAGAACGAGAGAGAGAGCGAGACCGAGAACGAGAGAGAGAGCGAGACCCAGAGACCGAGAAAGAGAGACCCAGAGACCGAGAGAGAGAGACCCAGAGACCGAGAGAGAGAGAGACCCAGAGACTGAGAGATAGAGAGAGAGAGAGAGAGAGAGAGAGCCAGAGACTGAGAGAGAGAGAGACCCAGAGCTCGAGAGAGAGAGAGAGAGAGAGATAGAGAGCCACAGACAGAGAGAGAGAGAGAGAGACACCCAGAGACCGAGAGAGAGAGACTCAGCGAGAGAGAGACACCCAGAGACCAAGACAGAGAGAGACCGAGACCCAGAGTCCGAGAGAGACCGAGACACAGAGACCTAGAGAGAGACCCCCAGAGACAGAGAGAGAGAGAAAGTGAGAGTCAGAGACCAAGATACTCAGAGAGAGAGAGAGACACAGAGACCGATTGAGAGAGTGAGAGAGAGAGACCCAGACAGAGAGAGAGAGAGAACCAGAGCGAGGGAGACACCCAGAGAGAGAGAAACCCAGAGACCAAGAGAGAGAGACCCAGAGACCGAGAGAGAGAGACCCAGAGACCGAGAGAGAGAGAGACCCAGAGACCGAGAGAGAGAGAGACCCAGAGACTGAGAGAGAGAGAGAGAGAGAGAGAGAGAGACCCAGAGACTGAGAGAGAGAGAGACCCAGAGCTCGAGAGAGAGAGAGAGAGAGAGAGAGCCACAGACAGAGAGAGAGAGACACCCAGAGACCGAGAGAGAGAGAGACCCAGAGACCGAGAGAGAGAGAGACCCACAGACAGAGAGAGAGAGAGAGACACCCAGAGACCGAGAGAGAGAGAGAGACCCAGAGACCGAGAGAGAGAGACACCCAGAGACCGAGAGAGAGAGAGACCCACAGACAGAGAGAGAGAGAGACACCCAGAGACCGAGAGAGAGAGACCAAGAGACCGAGAGGGAGAGAGACTCACAGACTGAGAGAGTGACCCACAGACCGAGAGAGAGAGAGAGAGAGAGAGAGAGAGAGAAAGAGAGAGAGACCCAGACAGAGAGAGAGACCGACCCAGAGAGAGGGAGACACCCAGAGAGAGAGAGAGACCCAGAAACTGAGAGAGAAAAAGAAAGAGACATCCAGAGACTGAGAGAGAGAGAGAGAGAGAGAGAGACCCAGAGGCCGAGAGAGAGAGAGAGAGAGACCCAGAGACCGAGAGAGACCGAGACCCAGAGACCGAGAGAGAGACCCCCAGAGACTGAGAGAGAGAGAGAAAGTGAGAGTCAGAGACCAAGATACTCAGAGAGAGAGAGACACAGAGACCAATAGAGAGAGAGAGAGAGAGAGAGACCCAGACAGAGAGAGAGAGAGAGAACCAGAGAGAGGGAGACACTCAGAGAGAGAGAGACACAGAGGCCGAGAGAGAGAGAGAGAGAGACCCAGAGACCGAGAGAGAGAGAGACCCAGAGACCGAGAGAGAGAGAGATACGGAGAGCAAGAGAGAGAGAGAGACCCAGAGACCGAGAGAGGGACACCCAGAGGCCGAGAGAGAGAGAGAAGAGAGTGAGACCCGGAGAATGAGAGAGAGAACGAGACCGAGAAAGAGAGAGAGAGCGAGACCGAGAAAGAGAGAGAGAGCAAGACCGAGAAAGAGAGAGAGAGCAAGACCGAGAAAGAGAGAGAGAGCGAGACCGAGAAAGAGAGAGAGAGCGAGACCGAGAAAGAGAGAGAGAGCGAGACCCAGAGACTGAGAGAGAGAGATCCAGAGAGAGAGAGACCCAGAGACCGAGAGAGAGAGAGAGAGAGAGAGAGACCCAGAGACCGAGACCCAGAGAGATATGGAGAGCAAGAGAGAGAGAGACCCAGAGACCGAGAGAGGGAGACCCAGAGGCCGAGAGAGAGAGACCCAGAGACCGAGAGAGAGAGACCCAGAGACCGAGAGAGAGAGACCCGGAGAACGAGAGAGAGAGCGAGACCGAGAAAGAGAGAGAGAGAGCGAGACCCAGAGACCGAGAGAGCGAGACCCAGACACCGAGAGAGCGAGACCCAGACACCGAGAGAGAGAGACCCAGACACCGAGAGAGAGAGACCCAGACACCGAGAGAGAGAGACCCAGACACCGAGAGAGAGAGACCCAGACACCGAGAGAGAGAGACCCAGACACCGAGAGAGAGAGACCCAGACACCGAGAGAGAGAGACCCAGAGACCGAGAGAGAGAGACCCAGAGACCGAGAGAGAGAGACCCAGAGACCGAGAGAGTGAGACCCAGAGACCGAGAGAGTGAGACCCAGAGACCGAGAGAGTGAGACCCAGAGACCGAGAGAGTGAGACCCAGAGACCGAGAGAGAGAGACCCAGAGACCGAGAGAGAGAGACCCAGAGACCGAGAGAGAGAGACCCAGAGACCGAGAGAGAGAGACCCAGAGACCGAGAGAGAGAGAGAGACCCAGAGACTGAGAGAGAGACACCCAGAAACCGAGAGAGAGCGAGAGAGAGAGAGAGAGAGCGAGAGAGAGACCCACAGACTGAGAGAGAGAGACACCCAGAGACCGAGAGAGAGAGAGAGAGCCCCAGACAGAGAGAGAGACTTACCCAGAGATGGAGAGACCCAGAGAGAGAGAGAGAGACCCAGAAACTGAGAGAGAAAAAGAGAGACACCCAGAGACTGAGAGAGAGAGAGACCCAGAGCTCGAGAGAGAGAGAGAGAGAGAGAGAGAGAGAGAGAGAGCCACAGACTGAGAGAGAGAGAGAGAGAGAGACACCCAGGGACCGAGAGAGAGAGAGAGAGATCCAGAGACCGAGAGAGAGACCCAGAAAGAGAGAGAGAGAGACCCGGAGACCGAGAGAGAGAGAGAGATAGTGAGAGAGAGACTCAGCGAGAGAGAGACACCCAGAGACCAAGACAGAGAGAGACCCAAAGATCGATTGAGAGAGAGAGAGAGAGAGAGAGAGACACACCCAGAGAGAGAGAGAGAGACCCAGAGTCCGAGAGAGAGAGAGAGAGATAGTGAGAGAGAGACTCAGCGAGAGAGAGACACCCAGAGACCAAGACAGAGAGAGACCGAGACCCAGAGTCCGAGAGAGACCGAGACCCAGAGACCGAGAGAGAGACCCCCAGAGACTGAGAGAGAGAAAGAGAAAGTGAGAGTCAGAGACACAGAGACCGATAGAGAGAGAGAGAGAGAGAGAGAGAGAGAACCAGAGAGAGGGAGACACCCAGAGAGAGAGAGACCCAGAGACCGAGAGAGAGACCCAGAGACCGAGAGAGAGACCCAGAGACCGAGAGAGAGAGAAACCCAGAAACAGAGAGAGAGAGAGATACGGAGAGCAAGAGAGAGAGACCCGGAGGCCGAGAGAGGGAGAGAGAGCGCGAGACACAGAGGGAGAGAGAGAGCGAGACCGAGAACGAGAGAGAGAGCGAGACCGAGAACGAGAGAGAGAGCGAGACCGAGAACGAGAGAGAGAGCGAGACCGAGAACGAGAGAGAGAGCGAGACCGAGAACGAGAGAGAGAGCGAGACCGAGAACGAGAGAGAGAGCGAGACCGAGAACGAGAGAGAGAGCGAGACCGAGAACGAGAGAGAGCGAGACCGAGAACGAGAGAGAGAGCGAGACCGAGAACGAGAGAGAGAGCGAGACCGAGAACGAGAGAGAGAGCGAGACCGAGAACGAGAGAGAGAGCGAGACCGAGAACGAGAGAGAGAGCGAGACCGAGAACGAGAGAGAGAGCGAGACCGAGAACGAGAGAGAGAGCGAGACCGAGAACGAGAGAGAGAGCGAGACCGAGAACGAGAGAGAGAGCGAGACCGAGAACGAGAGAGAGAGCGAGACCGAGAACGAGAGAGAGAGCGAGACCGAGAACGAGAGAGAGAGCGAGACCGAGAACGAGAGAGAGAGCGAGACCGAGAACGAGAGAGAGAGCGAGACCGAGAACGAGAGAGAGAGCGAGACCGAGAACGAGAGAGAGAGCGAGACCGAGAACGAGAGAGAGAGCGAGACCGAGAACGAGAGAGAGAGCGAGACCGAGAACGAGAGAGAGAGCGAGACCGAGAACGAGAGAGAGAGCGAGACCGAGAACGAGAGAGAGAGCGAGACCGAGAACGAGAGAGAGAGCGAGACCGAGAACGAGAGAGAGAGCGAGACCGAGAACGAGAGAGAGAGCGAGACCGAGAACGAGAGAGAGAGCGAGACCGAGAACGAGAGAGAGAGCGAGACCGAGAACGAGAGAGAGAGCGAGACCGAGAACGAGAGAGAGAGCGAGACCGAGAACGAGAGAGAGAGCGAGACCGAGAACGAGAGAGAGAGCGAGACCGAGAACGAGAGAGAGAGCGAGACCGAGAACGAGAGAGAGAGCGAGACCGAGAACGAGAGAGAGAGCGAGAGCGAGACCAAGAACGAGAGAGAGAGCGAGACCAAGAACGAGAGAGAGAGCGAGACCGAGAACGAGAGAGAGAGCGAGACCCAGAGACCGAGAGAGAGAGACCCAGAGACCGAGAGAGAGAGACCCAGAGACCGAGAGAGAGAGACCCAGAGACCGAGAGAGAGAGAGACCCAGAGACCGAGAGAGAGAGAGACCCAGAGACTGAGAGAGATAGAGAGAGAGAGAGAGAGAGAGAGAGACACAGAGACTGAGAGAGAGAGACTCAGCGAGAGAGAGACACCCAGAGACCAAGACAGAGAGAGACCGAGACCCAGAGTCCGAGAGAGACCGAGACACAGAGACCGAGAGAGAGACCCCCAGACACAGAGACCGAGAGAAAGTGAGAGTCAGAGACCAAGATACTCAGAGAGAGAGAGACACAGAGACCGATTGAGAGAGAGAGAGAGAGAGAGAGAGAGAGAGAGAGAGAGAGAGACCCAGACAGAGAGAGAGAGAGAACCAGAGAGAGGGAGACACCCAGAGAGAGACCCAGAGACCAAGAGAGAGAGACCCAGAGACCGAGAGAGAGACCCAGAGACCGAGAGAGAGACCCAGAGACTGAGAGAGAGAGAGAGAGAGAGAGAGACCCAGAGACTGAGAGAGAGAGACCCAGAGCTCGAGAGAGAGGGAGAGAGAGAGAGCCTTAGACAGAGAGAGAGAGACACCCAGAGACCGAGAGAGAGAGAGACCCAGAGACCGAAAGAGAGAGAGACACAGAGACCGAGAGAGAGATAGACCCACAGACAGAGAGAGAGAGACACCCAGAGACCGAGAGACCGAGAGAGAGACACCCAGAGACCGAGAGAGAGACACCCAGAGACCGAGAGAGAGACACCCAGAGACCGAGAGAGAGACACCCAGAGACCGAGAGAGAGAGAGACCCACAGACAGAGAGAGAGAGACACCCAGAGACCGAGAGAGAGAGAGACCAAGAGACCGAGAGAGAGAGAGACCCACAGACCGAGAGAGTGACCCACAGACCGAGAGAGAGAGAGAGAGAGAAAGAGAGAGAGACCCAGACAGAGAGAGAGACCGACCCAGAGAGAGGGAGACACCCAGAGAGAGAGAGAGACCCAGAAACTGAGAGAGAAAAAGAAAGAGACATCCAGAGACTGAGAGAGAGAGAGACCCAGAGCCCGAGAGCTCGAGAGAGAGAGAGAGAGAGAGAGAGCCACAGACTGAGAGAGAGAGAGAGAGAGAGAGAGAGAGACCCAGAGACCGAGAGAGAGACCCAGAAAAAGAGAGAGAGTGACCCGGAGCTCGAGAGAGGGAGAGAGAGAGAGAGCCACAGACTGAGAGAGAGAGAGAGAGAGAGAGAGAGACCAAGAGACCGAGAGAGAGACCCAGAAAGAGAGAGAGAGAGACCCGGAGACCGAGAGAGAGAGAGAGACCCAGAGTCCGAGAGTGAGAGAGAGATAGTGAGAGAGGGACTCAGCGAGAGAGAGAGACCCAAAGACCGATTGAGAGAGAGAGAGAGAGAGAGAGAGAGACCCAGAGACCGAGAGAGAGAGTGACCCACAGACCGAGAGAGAGAGAGAGAGAAAGAGAGAGAGACTTACCCAGAGAGAGGGAGAGACCCAGAGAGAGAGAGAGAGAGACCCAGAAACAGAGAGAAAAAGAGAGAGACACCCAGAGACTGAGAGAGAGACCCAGAGCTCGAGAGAGAGAGAGAGAGAGAGAGAGAGCCACAGACTGAGAGAGAGAGAGAGAGACACCCAGAGACCGAGAGAGAGAGACACAGCGAGAGAGAGACACCCAGAGATCAAGACAGAGAGAGACCCAAAGACCGATTGAGAGAGAGAGAGAGAAAGAGACACACACCCAGAGAGAGAGAGAGAGTGAGCGAGAGAGAGAGGGAGACCCAGAGACTGAGAGAGAGAGAGAGAGAGAGACACCCAGAGACCGAGAGAGAGAGAGACCCAGAGACCAAGAGAGAGCGAGAGAGAGAGAGAGAGAGAGACCCACAGACTGAGAGAGAGAGAGAGAGAGACCCCCAGAGACCGAGAGAGAGAGAGACCCAGAGACCGAGAGAGAGATAGACCCACAGACAGACCGAGAGAGAGAGACACCCAGAGACCGAGAGAGAGAGACACCCACAGACAGAGAGAGAGAGAGAGACACCCAGAGACCGAGAGAGAGAGAAACCAAGAGACCGAGAACGAGAGAGAGAGCGAGACCGAGAACGAGAGAGAGAGCGAGACCGAGAACGAGAGAGAGAGCGAGACCGAGAACGAGAGAGAGAGCGAGACCGAGAACGAGAGAGAGAGCGAGACCGAGAACGAGAGAGAGAGCGAGACCGAGACCGAGAACGAGAGAGAGAGCGAGACCGAGACCGAGAACGAGAGAGAGAGCGAGACCGAGAACGAGAGAGAGCGAGACCGAGAACGAGAGAGAGAGCGAGACCGAGAACGAGAGAGAGAGCGAGACCGAGAACGAGAGAGAGAGCGAGACCGAGAGAGAGAGCGAGACCGAGAACGAGAGAGAGAGCGAGACCGAGAACGAGAGAGAGAGCGAGACCCAGAGACCGAGAAAGAGAGACCCAGAGACCGAGAGAGAGAGACCCAGAGACCGAGAGAGAGAGACCCAGAGACCGAGAGAGAGAGACCCAGAGACCGAGAGAGAGAGAGACCCAGAGACTGAGAGATAGAGAGAGAGAGAGAGAGAGAGAGAGAGAGCCAGAGACTGAGAGAGAGAGAGACCCAGAGCTCGAGAGAGAGAGAGAGAGAGAGATAGAGAGCCACAGACAGAGAGAGAGAGAGAGACACCCAGAGACCGAGAGAGAGAGACTCAGCGAGAGAGAGACACCCAGAGACCAAGACAGAGAGAGACCGAGACCCAGAGTCCGAGAGAGACCGAGACACAGAGACCTAGAGAGAGACCCCCAGAGACAGAGAGAGAGAGAAAGTGAGAGTCAGAGACCAAGATACTCAGAGAGAGAGAGAGACACAGAGACCGATTGAGAAAGTGAGAGAGAGAGACCCAGACAGAGAGAGAGAGAGAACCAGAGCGAGGGAGACACCCAGAGAGAGAGAAACCCAGAGACCAAGAGAGAGAGACCCAGAGACCGAGAGAGAGAGACCCAGAGACCGAGAGAGAGAGAGACCCAGAGACCGAGAGAGAGAGAGACCCAGAGACTGAGAGAGAGAGAGAGAGAGAGAGACCCAGAGACTGAGAGAGAGAGAGACCCAGAGCTCGAGAGAGAGAGAGAGAGAGAGAGAGAGAGCCACAGACAGAGAGAGAGAGACACCCAGAGACCGAGAGAGAGAGAGAGACCCAGAGACCGAGAGAGAGAGAGACCCACAGACAGAGAGAGAGAGAGAGACACCCAGAGACCGAGAGAGAGAGAGAGACCCAGAGACCGAGAGAGAGAGACACCCAGAGACCGAGAGAGAGAGAGACCCACAGACAGAGAGAGAGAGAGACACCCAGAGACCGAGAGAGAGAGAGACCAAGAGACCGAGAGGGAGAGAGACTCACAGACTGAGAGAGTGACCCACAGACCGAGAGAGAGAGAGAGAGAGAGAGAGAGAGAGAGAGAAAGAGAGAGAGACCCAGACAGAGAGAGAGACCGACCCAGAGAGAGGGAGACACCCAGAGAGAGAGAGAGACCCAGAAACTGAGAGAGAAAAAGAAAGAGACATCCAGAGACTGAGAGAGAGAGAGAGAGAGAGAGAGACCCAGAGGCCGAGAGAGAGAGAGAGAGAGACCCAGAGACCGAGAGAGACCGAGACCCAGAGACCGAGAGAGAGACCCCCCAGAGACTGAGAGAGAGAGAGAAAGTGAGAGTCAGAGACCAAGATACTCAGAGAGAGAGAGACACAGAGACCAATAGAGAGAGAGAGAGAGAGAGAGACCCAGACAGAGAGAGAGAGAGAGAACCAGAGAGAGGGAGACACTCAGAGAGAGAGAGACCCAGAGGCCGAGAGAGAGAGAGAGAGAGACCCAGAGACCGAGAGAGAGAGAGACCCAGAGACCGAGAGAGAGAGAGATACGGAGAGCAAGAGAGAGAGAGAGACCCAGAGACCGAGAGAGGGACACCCAGAGGCCGAGAGAGAGAGAGAGAAGAGAGTGAGACCCGGAGAATGAGAGAGAGAACGAGACCGAGAAAGAGAGAGAGAGCGAGACCGAGAAAGAGAGAGAGAGCAAGACCGAGAAAGAGAGAGAGAGCAAGACCGAGAAAGAGAGAGAGAGCGAGACCGAGAAAGAGAGAGAGAGCGAGACCGAGAAAGAGAGAGAGAGCGAGACCCAGAGACTGAGAGAGAGAGATCCAGAGAGAGAGAGACCCAGAGACCGAGAGAGAGAGAGAGAGAGAGAGAGACCCAGAGACCGAGACCCAGAGAGATATGGAGAGCAAGAGAGAGAGAGACCCAGAGACCGAGAGAGGGAGACCCAGAGGCCGAGAGAGAGAGACCCAGAGACCGAGAGAGAGAGACCCAGAGACCGAGAGAGAGAGACCCGGAGAACGAGAGAGAGAGCGAGACCGAGAAAGAGAGAGAGAGAGCGAGACCCAGAGACCGAGAGAGCGAGACCCAGACACCGAGAGAGCGAGACCCAGACACCGAGAGAGAGAGACCCAGACACCGAGAGAGAGAGACCCAGACACCGAGAGAGAGAGACCCAGACACCGAGAGAGAGAGACCCAGAGACCGAGAGAGAGAGACCCAGAGACCGAGAGAGAGAGACCCAGAGACCGAGAGAGTGAGACCCAGAGACCGAGAGAGTGAGACCCAGAGACCGAGAGAGTGAGACCCAGAGACCGAGAGAGTGAGACCCAGAGACCGAGAGAGAGAGACCCAGAGACCGAGAGAGAGAGACCCAGAGACCGAGAGAGAGAGACCCAGAGACCGAGAGAGAGAGAGAGAGACCCAGAGACTGAGAGAGAGACACCCAGAAACCGAGAGAGAGCGAGAGAGAGAGAGAGAGAGCGAGAGAGAGACCCACAGACTGAGAGAGAGAGACACCCAGAGACCGAGAGAGAGAGAGAGAGACCCAGACAGAGAGAGAGACTTACCCAGAGATGGAGAGACCCAGAGAGAGAGAGAGAGACCCAGAAACTGAGAGAGAAAAAGAGAGACACCCAGAGACTGAGAGAGAGAGAGACCCAGAGCTCGAGAGAGAGAGAGAGAGAGAGAGAGAGAGAGAGAGAGAGCCACAGACTGAGAGAGAGAGAGAGAGAGACACCCAGGGACCGAGAGAGAGAGAGAGAGATCCAGAGACCGAGAGAGAGACCCAGAAAGAGAGAGAGAGAGACCCGGAGACCGAGAGAGAGAGAGAGATAGTGAGAGAGAGACTCAGCGAGAGAGAGACACCCAGAGACCAAGACAGAGAGAGACCCAAAGATCGATTGAGAGAGAGAGAGAGAGAGAGAGAGACACACCCAGAGAGAGAGAGAGAGACCCAGAGTCCGAGAGAGAGAGAGAGAGATAGTGAGAGAGAGACTCAGCGAGAGAGAGACACCCAGAGACCAAGACAGAGAGAGACCGAGACCCAGAGTCCGAGAGAGACCGAGACCCAGAGACCGAGAGAGAGACCCCCAGAGACTGAGAGAGAGAAAGAGAAAGTGAGAGTCAGAGACACAGAGACCGATAGAGAGAGAGAGAGAGAGAGAGAGAACCAGAGAGAGGGAGACACCCAGAGAGAGAGAGACCCAGAGACCGAGAGAGAGACCCAGAGACCGAGAGAGAGACCCAGAGACCGAGAGAGAGAGAAACCCAGAAACAGAGAGAGAGAGAGATACGGAGAGCAAGAGAGAGAGACCCGGAGGCCGAGAGAGGGAGAGAGAGCGCGAGACACAGAGGGAGAGAGAGAGCGAGACCGAGAACGAGAGAGAGAGCGAGACCGAGAACGAGAGAGAGAGCGAGACCGAGAACGAGAGAGAGAGCGAGACCGAGAACGAGAGAGAGAGCGAGACCGAGAACGAGAGAGAGAGCGAGACCGAGAACGAGAGAGAGAGCGAGACCGAGAACGAGAGAGAGAGCGAGACCGAGAACGAGAGAGAGAGCGAGACCGAGAACGAGAGAGAGAGCGAGACCGAGAACGAGAGAGAGAGCGAGACCGAGAACGAGAGAGAGAGCGAGACCGAGAACGAGAGAGAGCGAGACCGAGAACGAGAGAGAGCGAGACCGAGAACGAGAGAGAGAGCGAGACCGAGAACGAGAGAGAGAGCGAGACCGAGAACGAGAGAGAGAGCGAGACCGAGAACGAGAGAGAGAGCGAGACCGAGAACGAGAGAGAGAGCGAGACCGAGAACGAGAGAGAGAGCGAGACCGAGAACGAGAGAGAGAGCGAGACCGAGAACGAGAGAGAGAGCGAGACCGAGAACGAGAGAGAGAGCGAGACCGAGAACGAGAGAGAGAGCGAGACCGAGAACGAGAGAGAGAGCGAGACCGAGAACGAGAGAGAGAGCGAGACCGAGAACGAGAGAGAGAGCGAGACCGAGAACGAGAGAGAGAGCGAGACCGAGAACGAGAGAGAGAGCGAGACCGAGAACGAGAGAGAGAGCGAGACCGAGAACGAGAGAGAGAGCGAGACCGAGAACGAGAGAGAGAGCGAGACCGAGAACGAGAGAGAGAGCGAGACCGAGAACGAGAGAGAGAGCGAGACCGAGAACGAGAGAGAGAGCGAGACCGAGAACGAGAGAGAGAGCGAGACCGAGAACGAGAGAGAGAGCGAGACCGAGAACGAGAGAGAGAGCGAGACCGAGAACGAGAGAGAGAGCGAGACCGAGAACGAGAGAGAGAGCGAGACCGAGAACGAGAGAGAGAGCGAGACCGAGACCGAGAACGAGAGAGAGAGCGAGACCAAGAACGAGAGAGAGAGCGAGACCGAGAACGAGAGAGAGAGCGAGACCCAGAGACCGAGAGAGAGAGACCCAGAGACCGAGAGAGAGAGACCCAGAGACCGAGAGAGAGAGACCCAGAGACCGAGAGAGAGAGAGACCCAGAGACCGAGAGAGATAGAGAGAGAGAGAGAGAGAGAGAGAGACACAGAGACTGAGAGAGAGAGACTCAGCGAGAGAGAGACACCCAGAGACCAAGACAGAGAGAGACCGAGACCCAGAGTCCGAGAGAGACCGAGACACAGAGACCGAGAGAGAGACCCCCAGACACAGAGACCGAGAGAAAGTGAGAGTCAGAGACCAAGATACTCAGAGAGAGAGAGACACAGAGACCGATTGAGAGAGAGAGAGAGAGAGAGAGAGAGAGAGAGAGAGAGAGAGAGACCCAGACAGAGAGAGAGAGAGAACCAGAGAGAGGGAGACACCCAGAGAGAGACCCAGAGACCAAGAGAGAGAGACCCAGAGACCGAGAGAGAGACCCAGAGACCGAGAGAGAGACCCAGAGACTGAGAGAGAGAGAGAGAGAGAGAGAGACCCAGAGACTGAGAGAGAGAGACCCAGAGCTCGAGAGAGAGGGAGAGAGAGAGAGCCTTAGACAGAGAGAGAGAGACACCCAGAGACCGAGAGAGAGAGAGACCCAGAGACCGAAAGAGAGAGAGACACAGAGACCGAGAGAGAGATAGACCCACAGACAGAGAGAGAGAGACACCCAGAGACCGAGAGACCGAGAGAGAGACACCCAGAGACCGAGAGAGAGACACCCAGAGACCGAGAGAGAGAGAGACCCACAGACAGAGAGAGAGAGACACCCAGAGACCGAGAGAGAGAGAGACCAAGAGACCGAGAGAGAGAGAGACCCACAGACCGAGAGAGTGACCCACAGACCGAGAGAGAGAGAGAGAGAGAAAGAGAGAGAGACCCAGACAGAGAGAGAGACCGACCCAGAGAGAGGGAGACACCCAGAGAGAGAGAGAGACCCAGAAACTGAGAGAGAAAAAGAAAGAGACATCCAGAGACTGAGAGAGAGAGAGACCCAGAGCCCGAGAGCTCGAGAGAGAGAGAGAGAGAGAGAGAGCCACAGACTGAGAGAGAGAGAGAGAGAGAGAGAGAGAGAGACCCAGAGACCGAGAGAGAGACCCAGAAAAAGAGAGAGAGTGACCCGGAGCTCGAGAGAGGGAGAGAGAGAGAGAGCCACAGACTGAGAGAGAGAGAGAGAGAGAGAGAGACCAAGAGACCGAGAGAGAGACCCAGAAAGAGAGAGAGAGAGACCCGGAGACCGAGAGAGAGAGAGAGACCCAGAGTCCGAGAGTGAGAGAGAGATAGTGAGAGAGGGACTCAGCGAGAGAGAGAGACCCAAAGACCGATTGAGAGAGAGAGAGAGAGAGAGAGAGAGACCCAGAGACCGAGAGAGAGAGTGACCCACAGACCGAGAGAGAGAGAGAGAGAAAGAGAGAGAGACTTACCCAGAGAGAGGGAGAGACCCAGAGAGAGAGAGAGAGAGACCCAGAAACAGAGAGAAAAAGAGAGAGACACCCAGAGACTGAGAGAGAGACCCAGAGCTCGAGAGAGAGAGAGAGAGAGAGAGAGAGAGCCACAGACTGAGAGAGAGAGAGAGAGACACCCAGAGACCGAGAGAGAGAGACTCAGCGAGAGAGAGACACCCAGAGATCAAGACAGAGAGAGACCCAAAGACCGATTGAGAGAGAGAGAGAGAAAGAGACACACACCCAGAGAGAGAGAGAGAGTGAGCGAGAGAGAGAGGGAGACCCAGAGACTGAGAGAGAGAGAGAGAGAGAGACACCCAGAGACCGAGAGAGAGAGAGACCCAGAGACCAAGAGAGAGCGAGAGAGAGAGAGAGAGAGAGACCCACAGACTGAGAGAGAGAGAGAGAGAGACCCCCAGAGACCGAGAGAGAGAGAGACCCAGAGACCGAGAGAGAGATAGACCCACAGACAGACCGAGAGAGAGAGACACCCAGAGACCGAGAGAGAGAGACACCCACAGACAGAGAGAGAGAGAGAGACACCCAGAGACCGAGAGAGAGAGACACCAAGAGACCGAGAACGAGAGAGAGAGCGAGACCGAGAACGAGAGAGAGAGCGAGACCGAGAACGAGAGAGAGAGCGAGACCGAGAACGAGAGAGAGAGCGAGACCGAGAACGAGAGAGAGAGCGAGACCGAGACCGAGAACGAGAGAGAGAGCGAGACCGAGACCGAGAACGAGAGAGAGAGCGAGACCGAGAACGAGAGAGAGCGAGACCGAGAACGAGAGAGAGAGCGAGACCGAGAACGAGAGAGAGAGCGAGACCGAGAACGAGAGAGAGAGCGAGACCGAGAACGAGAGAGAGAGCGAGACCGAGAACGAGAGAGAGAGCGAGACCGAGAACGAGAGAGAGAGCGAGACCGAGAACGAGAGAGAGAGCGAGACCCAGAGACCGAGAAAGAGAGACCCAGAGACCGAGAGAGAGAGACCCAGAGACCGAGAGAGAGAGACCCAGAGACCGAGAGAGAGAGACCCAGAGACCGAGAGAGAGAGACCCAGAGACCGAGAGAGAGAGACCCAGAGACCGAGAGAGAGAGAGACCCAGAGACTGAGAGATAGAGAGAGAGAGAGAGAGAGAGAGAGCCAGAGACTGAGAGAGAGAGAGACCCAGAGCTCGAGAGAGAGAGAGAGAGAGAGATAGAGAGCCACAGACAGAGAGAGAGAGAGAGACACCCAGAGACCGAGAGAGAGAGACTCAGCGAGAGAGAGACACCCAGAGACCAAGACAGAGAGAGACCGAGACCCAGAGTCCGAGAGAGACCGAGACACAGAGACCTAGAGAGAGACCCCCAGAGACAGAGAGAGAGAGAAAGTGAGAGTCAGAGACCAAGATACTCAGAGAGAGAGAGAGACACAGAGACCGATTGAGAGAGAGAGAGAGAGAGACCCAGACAGAGAGAGAGAGAGAACCAGAGCGAGGGAGACACCCAGAGAGAGAGAAACCCAGAGACCAAGAGAGAGAGACCCAGAGACCGAGAGAGAGAGACCCAGAGACCGAGAGAGAGAGAGACCCAGAGACCGAGAGAGAGAGAGACCCAGAGACTGAGAGAGAGAGAGAGAGAGAGAGACCCAGAGACTGAGAGAGAGAGAGACCCAGAGCTCGAGAGAGAGAGAGAGAGAGAGAGAGAGAGCCACAGACAGAGAGAGAGAGACACCCAGAGACCGAGAGAGAGAGAGAGACCCAGAGACCGAGAGAGAGAGAGACCCACAGACAGAGAGAGAGAGAGAGACACCCAGAGACCGAGAGAGAGAGAGAGACCCAGAGACCGAGAGAGAGAGACACCCAGAGACCGAGAGAGAGAGAGACCCACAGACAGAGAGAGAGAGAGACACCCAGAGACCGAGAGAGAGAGACCAAGAGACCGAGAGGGAGAGAGACTCACAGACTGAGAGAGTGACCCACAGACCGAGAGAGAGAGAGAGAGAGAGAGAGAGAGAGAGAGAAAGAGAGAGAGACCCAGACAGAGAGAGAGACCGACCCAGAGAGAGGGAGACACCCAGAGAGAGAGAGAGACCCAGAAACTGAGAGAGAAAAAGAAAGAGACATCCAGAGACTGAGAGAGAGAGAGAGAGAGAGAGACCCAGAGGCCGAGAGAGAGAGAGAGAGAGACCCAGAGACCGAGAGAGACCGAGACCCAGAGACCGAGAGAGAGACCCCCAGAGACTGAGAGAGAGAGAGAAAGTGAGAGTCAGAGACCAAGATACTCAGAGAGAGAGAGACACAGAGACCAATAGAGAGAGAGAGAGAGAGAGAGACCCAGACAGAGAGAGAGAGAGAGAACCAGAGAGAGGGAGACACTCAGAGAGAGAGAGACCCAGAGGCCGAGAGAGAGAGAGAGAGAGACCCAGAGACCGAGAGAGAGCGAGACCCAGAGACCGAGAAAGAGAGACCCAGAGACCGAGAGAGAGAGACCCAGAGACCGAGAGAGAGAGACCCAGAGACCGAGAGAGAGAGAGACCCAGAGACCGAGAGAGAGACTGACCCATAGACCGAGAGAGAGAGAGAGAGAGAGAGAGAAAGAGAGAGAGACTTACCCAGAGAGGGAGAGACCCAGAGAGAGAGAGAGAGACCCAGAAACAGAGAGAAAAAGAGAGAGACACCCAGAGACTGAGAGAGAAAGAGACCCAGAGCTCGAGAGAGAGAGAGAGAGAGAGCCACAGACTGAGAGAGAGAGAGAGACACCCAGAGACCGAGAGAGAGAGACTCAGCGAGAGAGAGACACCCAGAGATCAAGACAGAGAGAGACCCAAAGACCGATTGAGAGAGAGAGAGAGAGAGAGAGAGAGATAGAGAGACCGAGACCCCGTGTCCGAAAGAGAGAGCCCGAGACCCAGAGACCGAGACCCAGATACTGAGAGAGACCCAAAGACCAATAGAGAGAGAGAGAGAGATAGTGAGAGAGAGACCCAGAGACCGAGAGAGAGAGAGAGACCCAGAGACCGAGAGAGAGAGACCGAGACCCAGAGACCAAGAGAGAGACCCCTAGAGACTGAGAGAGAGAGACACACACACAGAGACCCAGAGAGAGAGAAAGAAAGAGACCCAGAGACTGAGAGAGAGAGAGACCCAGAAACTGAGAGAGAAAGAGAGAGAGAGAGAGAGAGAAAGAGACCCAGATACTCAGAGAGAGAGAGAGAGACACAGAGACCGATAGAGAGAGAGAGAGAGAGAGACCCAGATAGGGAGACCCAGAGACCGAGAGAGGGAGAGAGACCCAGAGACCGAGAAAGAGAGCGAGACCCAGAAAGAGAGAGAGAGAGAGACCCAGAGACCGAGAGAGGGAGAGAGACCCAGAGACCGAGAGAGGGAGACCAGGAGACCGAGAGAGGGAGAGAGAGAGAGAGACCCAGAGAACGAGAGAGAGACCGAGACTCAGAAAGAGAGAGAGAGCCAGAGACCGAGAGAGAGAGACCCAGCGACCGAGAGAGAGAGAGAGAGAGACCCAGAGACTGAGAGAGAGACACCCAGAGACCGAGAGAAAGAGAGAGCCAGAGACCAGGAGATAGACCCAGAGACCGAGAGAGAGAGAGAAAGAGAGAGAGAGAAACCCAAGACTCAAAGAGAGAGAGAGAGACCCAGACACTGAGAGAGACCCAAGGACCGATAGAGTGAGAGAGAGAGAGAGAGAGGCACAGACAGAGAAAGACACAGAGAGAGAGAGATCCAGAGACTGAGAGAGGGAGACCCAGCGACCGAGAGAGAGAGAGAGAGACCAAGAGTGAGAGAGAGAGAGAGAGACCGAGAGAGAGAGACCCAGAGTCCGAGAGAGTGAGACCAAGACCCAGAGACCGAGAGAGAGACCCCCAGAGACTGAGAGAGAGAGAGAGAGAGACACACACAGAGAGAGAGAGACACCCAGAGAGAGAAAGAGACACCCAGCGAGTGAGACCCAGAGACCGAGTGAGACCCAGAGACCGAGAGACCGATTGAGAGAGAGATAGTGAGCGAGATACCCAGAGACCAAGCGAGAGAGAGAGACCCAGAGACTGAGAGAAAAGAGAGACCCAGAAACTGAGAGAGACAGAGAAAGAGAGAGAGAGAGACCCAGAGAGAGAGAGAGACCCAGATACTGAGGGAGAGAGACCCATAGACTGATTGAGAGAGAGAGAGAGAGAGGGAGAGAGAGAGAGAGCCACAGACTGAGAGAGAGAGAGAGAGAGACACCCAGGGACCGAGAGAGAGAGAGGGAGACCCAGAGACCGAGAGAGAGACCCAGAAAGAGAGAGAGAGAGACCCGGAGACCGAGAGAGAGAGAGAGATAGTGAGAGAGAGACTCAGCGAGAGAGAGACACCCAGAGACCAAGACACAGAGAGACCCAAAGATCGATTGAGAGAGAGAGAGAGACACACACCCAGAGAGAGAGAGAGAGACCCAGAGTCCGAGAGAGAGAGAGAGATAGTGAGAGAGAGACTCAGCAAGAGAGAGACACCCAGAGACCAAGACAGAGAGAGACCGAGACCCAGAGTCCGAGAGAGACCGAGACCCAGAGACCGAGAGAGAGACCCCCAGAGACTGAGAGAGAGAAAGAGAAAGTGAGAGTCAGAGACACAGAGACCGATAGAGAGAGAGAGAGAGAGAGAGAGAGAGAGAACCAGAGAGAGGGAGACACCCAGAGAGAGAGAGACCCAGAGACCGAGAGAGAGACCCAGAGACCGAGAGAGAGACCCAGAGACCGAGAGAGAGAGAGATACGGAGAGCAAGAGAGAGAGACCCGGAGGCCGAGAGAGGGAGAGAGAGAGCGAGACCCAGAGGGAGAGAGAGAGCGAGACCGAGAACGAGAGAGAGAGCGAGACCGAGAACGAGAGAGAGAGCGAGACCGAGAACGAGAGAGAGAGCGAGACCGAGAACGAGAGAGAGAGCGAGACCGAGAACGAGAGAGAGCGAGACCGAGAACGAGAGAGAGAGCGAGACCGAGAACGAGAGAGAGAGCGAGACCGAGAACGAGAGAGAGAGCGAGACCGAGAACGAGAGAGAGAGCGAGACCGAGAACGAGAGAGAGAGCGAGACCGAGAACGAGAGAGAGAGCGAGACCGAGAACGAGAGAGAGAGCGAGACCGAGAACGAGAGAGAGAGCGAGACCGAGAACGAGAGAGAGAGCGAGACCGAGAACGAGAGAGAGAGCGAGACCGAGAACGAGAGAGAGAGCGAGACCGAGAACGAGAGAGAGAGCGAGACCGAGAACGAGAGAGAGAGCGAGACCGAGAACGAGAGAGAGAGCGAGACCGAGAACGAGAGAGAGAGCGAGACCGAGAACGAGAGAGAGAGCGAGACCCAGAGACCGAGAAAGAGAGACCCAGAGACCGAGAGAGAGAGACCCAGAGACCGAGAGAGAGAGACCCAGAGACCGAGAGAGAGAGACCCAGAGACCGAGAGAGAGAGAGACCCAGAGACTGAGAGAGATAGAGAGAGAGAGAGAGAGAGACCCAGAGACTGAGAGAGAGAGAGAGACCCAGAGCTCGAGAGAGAGAGAGAGAGAGAGACACCCAGAGACCGAGAGAGAGAGACTCAGCGAGAGAGAGACACCCAGAGACCAAGACAGAGAGAGACCGAGACCCAGAGTCCGAGAGAGACCGAGACACAGAGACCGAGAGAGAGACCCCCAGAGACAGAGAGAGAGAGAAAGTGAGAGTCAGAGACCAAGATACTCAGAAAGAGAGAGACACAGAGACCGATTGAGAGAGAGAGAGAGAGAGAGAGAGACCCAGACAGAGAGAGAGAACCAGAGAGAGGGAGACACCCAGAGAGAGAGAGAGACCCAGAGACCGAGAGAGAGAGACCCAGAGACCGAGAGAGAGGGAGACCCAGAGACCGAGAGAGAGGGAGACCCAGAGACCGAGAGAGAGACCCAGAGACTGAGAGAGAGAGAGAGAGAGAGAGAGAGAGAGAGAGACCCAGAGACTGAGAGAGAGAGAGACCCAGAGCTCGAGAGAGAGAGAGAGAGAGAGCCACAGACAGAGAGAGAGAGAGACCCAGAGACCGAGAGAGAGAGAGACCCAGAGACCGAGAGAGAGACCCACAGACAGAGAGAGAGAGAGAGAGAGAGACACCCAGAGACCGAGAGAGAGAGAGAGACCGAGAGAGAGAGACACCCAGAGACCGAGAGAGAGAGAGACCCACAGACAGAGAGAGAGACACCCAGAGACCGAGAGAGAGAGAGACCAAGAGACCAAGAGAGAGAGAGACCCACAGACCGAGAGAGAGACCCAGAAAGAGAGAGAGAGAGAGAGAGAGAGAGAGACCCAGAGACCGAGAGAGAGACCCAGAAAGAGAGAGAGAGAGACCCAGAAAGAGAGAGAGAGAGAGAGAGACTCAGAGTCCGAGAGTGAGAGAGAGATAGTGAGAGAGGGACTCAGCGAGAGAGAGAGACCCAAAGACCGATTGAGAGAGAGAGAGAGATAGAGAGAGACCCAGAGACCGAGAGAGAGTGACCCACAGACCGAGAGAGAGAGAGAGCGAAAGAGAGAGAGACTTACCCAGAGAGAGGGAGAGACCCAGAGAGAGAGAGAGAGACCCAGAAACTGAGAGAGAAAAAGAGAGACACCCAGAGACTGAGAGAGAGAGAGACCCAGAGCTCGAGAGAGAGAGAGAGAGAGAGCCACAGACTGAGAGAGAGTGACACCCAGAGACCGAGAGAGAGAGACTCAGCGAGAGAGAGACACCCAGCGATCAAGACAGAGAGAGACCCAAAGACCGATTGAGAGAGAGAAAGAACACACACCCAGAGAGAGAGATGGCGAGAGAGAGAGGGAGACCCAGAGACTGAGAGAGAGAGAGAGAGAGAGAGACACCCAGAGACCGAGAGAGAGAGAGACCCAGAGACCGAGAGAGAGCGAGAGAGAGAGAGACCCACAGACTGAGAGAGAGAGAGAGACACCCAGAGACCGAGAGAGAGACAGAGACACAGAGACCGAGAGAGAGAGAGACGCACAGACAGAGAGAGAGAGAGACACCCAGAGACCGAGAGAGAGAGAGACCCAAAGACCGAGAGAGAGCGAGAGAGAGAAACAGAGAGACCCACAGACTGAGAGAGAGAGAGAGAGAGACACCCAGAGACCGAGAGAGAGAGAGACACAGAGACCGAGAGAGAGAGAGACCCACAGACAGAGAGAGAGAGAGAGACACCCAGAGACCGAGAGAGAGAGAGACCCAGAGACCAAGAGAGAGGGACACCCAGAGACCGAGAGAGAGACCCAGAGACCGAGAAAGAGAGAGACACACAGACAGAGAGAGAGAGAGAGAGACACCCAGAGACCAAGAGAGAGAGAGACCCACAGATTGAGAGAGTGATCCACAGACCGAGAGAGAGAGAGAGAAAGAGAGAGAGACCCAGACAGAGAGAGAGACCGACCCAGAGAGAGAGAGACACCCAGAGAGAGAGAGAGACCCAGAAACTGAGAGAGAAAAAGAGAGAGACACCCAGAGACTGAGAGAAAGAGAGACCCAGAGCTCGAGAGAGAGAGAGAGAGAGAGAGAGAGACCCGGAGAATGAGAGAGAGAGCGAGACCGAGAGAGAGAGAGACACACACCCAGAGAGAGAGAGAGAGACCCAGAGACCGAGAGAGAGAGAGAGAGAGAGAGAGAGAGGGAGACCCAGAGACTGAGAGAGAGAGAGAGACACCCAGAGACCGAGAGAGAGCGAGAGAGAGAGAAAGAGAGACCCACAGACTGATAGAGAGAGAGATAGACACCCAGAGACCGAGAGAGAGAGAGACCCACAGACAGAGAGAGAGAGAGAGAGACACCCAGAGACCAAGAGAGAGGGACCAAGAGACCGAGAGAGAGAGAGACCCACAGACCGAGAGATTGACCCACAGACCAAGAGAGAGAGAGAGAGAGAAAGAGAGAGACACCCAGACAGAGAGAGAGACCAACCCAGAGAAAGGGAGACACCCAGAGAGAGAGAGAGACCCAGAGAGAGAGAGAGAGACCCAGAGAGAGAGAGAGAGACCCAGAGAGAGAGAGAGAGACCCAGAGAGAGAGAGAGAGACCCAGAGAGAGAGAGAGAGACCCAGAAACTGAGAGAGAAAAAGAGAGAGACACCCAGAGACTGAGAGAGATAGACCCAGAGTTCGAGAGAGAGAGTGAGAGACACAGACTGAGAGAGAGAGAGCGAGAGAGACCCAGAGACCGAGAGAGAGAGACACCCAGCGACCGAGAGAGAGACACCCAGAGACCGAGAAAGAGAGAGACCCACAGACAGAGAGAGAGAGAGAGACACCCAGAGACCGAGAGAGAGAGAGACCAAGAGACCGAGAGAGAGAGACTGAGAGAGTGACCCACAGACCGAGAGAGAGAGAGAGAGAGAAAGAGAGAGAGACCCAGACAGAGAAAGAGACCGACCCAGAGAGAGGGAGACACCCAGAGAGAGAGAGAGACCCAGAAACTGAGAGAGAAAAAGAGAGAGACACCCAGAGACTGAGAGAAAGAGAGACCCAGAGCTCGAGAGAGAGAGAGAGAGAGACCCGGAGAATGAGAGAGAGAGCGAGACCGAGAGAGAGAGCGACACACACCCAGAGAGAGAGAGAGAGACCCAGAGACCGAGAGAGAGAGAGAGAGAGAGAGAGGGAGACCCAGAGACTGAGAGAGAGAGAGAGACACCCAGAGACCGAGAGAGAGCGAGAGAGAGAGAAAGAGAGACCCACAGACTGATAGAGCGAGAGAGAGACACCCAGAGACCAAGACAGAGAGAGACCGAGACCCAGAGTACGAGAGAGACCGAGACACAGAGACCGAGAGAGAGCGAGAGAGAGAGAGAGACACCCAGAGACCAAGAGAGAGAGAGACCCACAGACAGAGAGAGAGAGACACCCAGAGACCGAGAGAGAGAGGGACCAAGAGACCGAGAGAGAGAGGGACTAAGAGACCGAGAGAGAGACGGACTAAGAGACCGAGAGATTGACCCACAGACCAAGAGAGAGAGAGAGAGAAAGAGAGAGAGACCCAGACAGAGAGAGAGACCGACCCAGAGAGAGGGAGACACCCAGAGAGAGAGAGAGACACAGAGAGAGAGAGAGAGACCCAGAAACTGAGAGAGAAAAAGAGAGAGACACCCAGAGACTGAGAGAGAGAGACCCAGAGCTCGAGAGAGAGAGAGAGAGAGTGAGAGACACAGACTGAGAGAGAGAGAGAGAGACCCAGAGACCGAGAGAGAGAGAGAGACCCAGAGTCCGAGGGAGAGAGAGAGAGATAGTAAGAGAGAGACTCAGCGAGAGAGAGACACACAGAGACCAAGACAGAGAGAGACCGAGACCCAGAGTCCGAGAGAGACCGAGACACAGAGACCGAGAGAGAGACCCCCAGAGACTGAGAGAGAGAGAAAGTGAGAGTCAGAGACCAAGATACTCAGAGAGAGAGAGACACAGAGACCGATAGAGAGAGAGAGAGAGAGAGAGAGAGAGAGAGAGACCCAGACAGAGAGAGAGAGACAACCAGAGAGAGGGAGAGAGAGACCCAGAAACTGAGAGAGAAAAAGAGAGAGACACCCAGAGACTGAGAGAGAGAGAGACCCAGAGCTCGAGAGAGAGAGAGAGAGAGAGACCCAGAGACCGAGAGAGACCGAGACCCAGAGACCGAGAGAGAGAGACCCAGAAACCGAGAGAGAGAGACACAGATACCGAGAGAGAGCGAGAGAGAGAGAGAGAGAGAGAGAGAGAGAGACCCACAGACTGAGAGAGAGAGAGAGAGAGAGAGACACCCAGAGACCGAGAGAGAGAGAGAGACCAAGAGACCGAGAGAGAGAGAGACCCACAGACCGAGAGAAAGAGTGACCCACAGACCGAGAGAAAGAGTGACCCACAGACCGAGAGAAAGAGTGACCCACAGACCGAGAGAAAGAGAGAGAGACCCAGACAGAGAGAGAGACTTACCCAGAGAGAGGGAGAGACCCAGAGACCGAGGGAGACCCAGAGACCGAGGGAGAGAGAGAGAGAGAGATAGAGAGACCGAGACCCCCGTGTCCGAAAGAGAGAGCCCGAGACCCAGAGACCGAGACCCAGATACTGAGAGAGACCCAAAGACCAATAGAGAGAGAGAGAGAGAGATAGTGAGAGAGAGAGACCCAGAGACCGAGAGAGAGACCCAGAAAGAGAGAGAGGGAGACCCAGAAAGAGAGAGAGAGAGAGAGACCCAGAGTCCGAGAGTGAGAGAGAGATAGTGAGAGAGGGACTCAGTGAGAGAGAGAGACCCAAAGACCGATTGAGAGAGAGAGAGAGAGAGAGAGAGACCCAGAGACCGAGAGAGTGACCCACAGACCGAGAGAGAGAGAGAGAGAAAGAGAGAGAGACTTACCCAGAGAGAGGGAGAGACCCAGAGAGAGAGAGAGAGACCCAGAAACTGAGAGAGAAAAAGAGAGACACCCAGAGACTGAGAGAGAGAGAGACCCAGAGCTCGAGAGAGAGAGAGAGAGAGAGAGAGACCCAGAGACCGAGAGAGAGACCCAGAAAGAGAGAGAGGGAGACCCAGAAAGAGAGAGAGAGAGAGAGACCCAGAGTCCGAGAGTGAGAGAGAGATAGTGAGAGAGGGACTCAGTGAGAGAGAGAGACCCAAAGACCGATTGAGAGAGAGAGAGAGAGAGAGAGAGACCAAGAGACCGAGAGAGAGACCCACAGACCGAGAGAAAGAGTGACCCACAGACCGAGAGAAAGAGTGACCCACAGACCGAGAGAAAGAGTAACCCACAGACCGAGAGAAAGAGAGAGAGACCCAGACAGAGAGAGAGACTTACCCAGAGAGAGGGAGAGACCCAGAGACCGAGGGAGACCCAGAGACCGAGGGAGAGAGAGAGAGAGAGATAGAGAGACCGAGACCCCGTGTCCGAAAGAGAGAGCCCGAGACCCAGAGACCGAGACCCAGATACTGAGAGAGACCCAAAGACCAATAGAGAGAGAGAGAGAGAGATAGTGAGAGAGAGAGACCCAGAGACCGAGAGAGAGACCCAGAAAGAGAGAGAGGGAGACCCAGAAAGAGAGAGAGAGAGAGAGACCCAGAGTCCGAGAGTGAGAGAGAGATAGTGAGAGAGGGACTCAGTGAGAGAGAGAGACCCAAAGACCGATTGAGAGAGAGAGAGAGAGAGACCCAGAGACCGAGAGAGTGACCCACAGACCGAGAGAGAGAGAGAGAGAAAGAGAGAGAGACTTACCCAGAGAGAGGGAGAGACCCAGAGAGAGAGAGAGACCCAGAAACTGAGAGAGAAAAAGAGAGACACCCAGATACTGAGAGAGAGAGAGACCCAGAGCTCGAGAGAGAGAGAGAGAGAGAGAGAGACCCAGAGACCGAGAGAGAGACCCAGAAAGAGAGAGAGGGAGACCCAGAAAGAGAGAGAGAGAGAGAGACCCAGAGTCCGAGAGTGAGAGAGAGATAGTGAGAGAGGGACTCAGTGAGAGAGAGAGACCCAAAGACCGATTGAGAGAGAGAGAGAGAGAGAGAGAGAGAGAGACCCAGAGACCGAGAGAGAGAGTGACCCACAGACCGAGAGAGAGAGAGAGAGAGAAAGAGAGAGAGACTTACCCAGAGAGAGGGAGAGACCCAGAGAGAGAGAGAGAGACCCAGAAACTGAGAGAGAAAAAGAGAGAGACACCCAGAGACTGAGAGAGAGAGAGACCCAGAGCTCGAGAGAGAGAGAGAGTGAGACAGAGCCACAGACTGAGAGAGAGAGAGAGAGACACCCAGAGACCGAGAGAGAGAGACTCAGCGAGAGAGAGACACCCAGAGATCAAGACAGAGAGAGACCCAAAGACCGACTGAGAGAGAGAGAGGGAAGGAGACACACACCCAGAGAGAGAGAGAGAGAGAGCGAGAGAGAGAGGGAGACCCAGACACTGAGAGAGAGAGAGAGAGAGACACCCAGAGACCGAGAGAGAGAGAGACCCAGAGACCGAGAGAGAGAGAGAGAGAGAGACCCACAGACTGAGAGAGAGCGAGAGAGAGACACCCAGAGACCGAGAGAGAGAGAGACCCACAGACCGAGAGAGTGACCCACAGACCGAGAGAGAGAGAGAGAGAGAAAGAGAGAGAGACCCAGACAAAGAGAGAGACCGACCCAGAGAGAGGGAGACACCCAGAGAGAGAGAGACCCAGAAACTGAGAGAGAAAAAGAGAGAGACAGCCAGAGACTGAGAGAGAGAGAGACCCAGAGCTCGAGAGAGAGAGAGAGAGAGAGAGAGAGAGCCACAGACTGAGAGAGAGAGAGAGAGAGAGAGAGAGAGAGACCCAGAAACCGAGAGAGAGACCCAGAAAGAGAGATAGTGAGACCCGGAGACCGAGAGAGAGAGAGAGACCCAGAGTCCGAGAGTAAGAGAGAGATAGTGAGAGAGGGACTCAGCGAGAGAGAGAGACCCAAAGACCGATTGAGAGAGAGAGAGAGAGAGAGAGAGAGAGACCCAGAGACCGAGAGAGAGAGTGACCCACAGACCGAGAGAGAGAGAGAGAGAGAGAAAGAGAGAGAGACTTACCCAGAGAGAGGGAGAGACCCAGAGAGAGAGAGAGAGACCCAGAAACAGAGAGAAAAAGAGAGAGACACCCAGAGACTGAGAGAGAGAGAGACCCAGAGCTCGAGAGAGAGAGAGAGAGCCACAGACTGAGAGAGAGAGACACCCAGAGACCGAGAGAGAGAGACTCAGCGAGAGAGAGACACCCAGAGATCAAGACAGAGAGAGACCCAAAGACCGATTGAGAGAGAGAGAGAGAGAAAAAGAGACACACACCCAGAGAGAGAGAGAGCGAGAGAGAGAGGGAGACCCAGAGACTGAGAGAGAGAGAGAGAGAGACACCCAGAGACCGAGAGCGAGAGAGAGACCCAGAGACCGAGAGAGAGCGAGAGAGAGAGAGAGAGAGAGAGAGACCCACAGACTGAGAGAGAGAGAGAGAGACACCCAGAGACCGAGAGAGAGAGAGACCCAGAGACCGAGAGAGAGAGAGACCCACAGACAGAGAGAGAGAGAGACCCACAGACAGAGAGAGAGAGAGAGACACCCAGAGACCGAGAGAGAGAGAGAGACCCAGAGACCGAGAGAGAGAGACACCCAGAGACCGAGAGAGAGACCCAGAGACCGAGAAAGAGAGAGACACACAGACAGAGAGAGAGAGAGAGACACACAGAGACAGAGAGAGAGGGAGACCAAGAGACCGAGAGAGAGAGAGACCCACAGACTGAGAGAGTGACCCACAGACCGAGAGAGAGAGAGAGAGAGAGAAAGAGAGAGAGACCCAGACAGAGAGAGAGACCCAGAGAGAGGGAGAGACCCAGAGAGAGGGAGAGACCCAGAAACTGAGAGAGAAAAAGAGAGAGACACCCAGAGACTGAGAGAAAGAGAGACCCAGAGCTCGAGAGAGAGAGAGAGAGAGAGAGAGACTCGGAGAATGAGAGAGAGAGCGAGACCGAGAGAGAGAGAGACACACACCCAGAGAGAGAGAGAGAGACCCAGAGACCGAGAGAGAGAGAGAGAGGGAGACCCAGAGACTGAGAGAGAGAGAGAGACACCCAGAGACCAAGAGAGAGCGAGAGAGAGAGAAAGAGAGACCCACAGACTGATAGAGAGAGAGATAGACACCCAGTGACCGAGAGAGAGAGAGACCCACAGACAGAGAGAGAGAGAGAGACACCCAGAGACCAAGAGAGAGGGACCAAGAGACCGAGAGAGAGAGAGACCCACAGACCGAGAGATTGACCCACAGACCAAGAGAGAGAGAGAGAGAGAAAGAGAGAGACACCCAGACAGAGAGAGAGACCAACCCAGAGAAAGGGAGACACCCAGAGAGAGAGAGAGACCCAGAGAGAGAGAGAGAGACCCAGAGAGAGAGAGAGAGACCCAGAGAGAGAGAGAGAGACCCAGAGAGAGAGAGAGAGACCCAGAAACTGAGAGAGAAAAAGAGAGAGACACCCAGAGACTGAGAGAGATAGACCCAGAGTTCGAGAGAGAGAGTGAGAGACACAGACTGAGAGAGAGAGAGCGAGAGAGACCCAGAGACCGAGAGAGAGAGACACCCAGCGACCGAGAGAGAGACACCCAGAGACCGAGAAAGAGAGAGACCCACAGACAGAGAGAGAGAGAGAGACACCCAGAGACCGAGAGAGAGAGAGACCAAGAGACCGAGAGAGAGAGACTGAGAGAGTGACCCACAGACCGAGAGAGAGAGAGAGAGAGAAAGAGAGAGAGACCCAGACAGAGAAAGAGACCGACCCAGAGAGAGGGAGACACCCAGAGAGAGAGAGAGACCCAGAAACTGAGAGAGAAAAAGAGAGAGACACCCAGAGACTGAGAGAAAGAGAGACCCAGAGCTCGAGAGAGAGAGAGAGAGAGACCCGGAGAATGAGAGAGAGAGCGAGACCGAGAGAGAGAGCGACACACACCCAGAGAGAGAGAGAGAGACCCAGAGACCGAGAGAGAGAGAGAGAGAGAGAGAGGGAGACCCAGAGACTGAGAGAGAGAGAGAGACACCCAGAGACCGAGAGAGAGCGAGAGAGAGAGAAAGAGAGACCCACAGACTGATAGAGCGAGAGAGAGACACCCAGAGACCAAGACAGAGAGAGACCGAGACCCAGAGTACGAGAGAGACCGAGACACAGAGACCGAGAGAGAGCGAGAGAGAGAGAGAGACACCCAGAGACCAAGAGAGAGAGAGACCCACAGACAGAGAGAGAGAGACACCCAGAGACCGAGAGAGAGAGGGACCAAGAGACCGAGAGAGAGAGGGACTAAGAGACCGAGAGAGAGACGGACTAAGAGACCGAGAGATTGACCCACAGACCAAGAGAGAGAGAGAGAGAAAGAGAGAGAGACCCAGACAGAGAGAGAGACCGACCCAGAGAGAGGGAGACACCCAGAGAGAGAGAGAGACACAGAGAGAGAGAGAGAGACCCAGAAACTGAGAGAGAAAAAGAGAGAGACACCCAGAGACTGAGAGAGAGAGACCCAGAGCTCGAGAGAGAGAGAGAGAGAGTGAGAGACACAGACTGAGAGAGAGAGAGAGAGACACAGAGACCGAGAGAGAGAGAGAGACCCAGAGTCCGAGGGAGAGAGAGAGAGATAGTAAGAGAGAGACTCAGCGAGAGAGAGACACACAGAGACCAAGACAGAGAGAGACCGAGACCCAGAGTCCGAGAGAGACCGAGACACAGAGACCGAGAGAGAGACCCCCAGAGACTGAGAGAGAGAGAAAGTGAGAGTCAGAGACCAAGATACTCAGAGAGAGAGAGACACAGAGACCGATAGAGAGAGAGAGAGAGAGAGAGAGAGAGAGAGAGAGACCCAGACAGAGAGAGAGAGACAACCAGAGAGAGGGAGAGAGAGACCCAGAAACTGAGAGAGAAAAAGAGAGAGACACCCAGAGACTGAGAGAGAGAGAGACCCAGAGCTCGAGAGAGAGAGAGAGAGAGAGACCCAGAGACCGAGAGAGACCGAGACCCAGAGACCGAGAGAGAGAGACCCAGAAACCGAGAGAGAGAGACCCAGAAACCGAGAGAGAGCGAGAGAGAGAGAGAGAGAGAGAGAGAGAGAGACCCACAGACTGAGAGAGAGAGAGAGAGAGAGAGACACCCAGAGACCGAGAGAGAGAGAGAGACCAAGAGACCGAGAGAGAGAGAGACCCACAGACCGAGAGAAAGAGTGACCCACAGACCGAGAGAAAGAGTGACCCACAGACCGAGAGAAAGAGTGACCCACAGACCGAGAGAAAGAGAGAGAGACCCAGACAGAGAGAGAGACTTACCCAGAGAGAGGGAGAGACCCAGAGACCGAGGGAGACCCAGAGACCGAGGGAGAGAGAGAGAGAGAGATAGAGAGACCGAGACCCCGTGTCCGAAAGAGAGAGCCCGAGACCCAGAGACCGAGACCCAGATACTGAGAGAGACCCAAAGACCAATAGAGAGAGAGAGAGAGAGATAGTGAGAGAGAGAGACCCAGAGACCGAGAGAGAGACCCAGAAAGAGAGAGAGGGAGACCCAGAAAGAGAGAGAGAGAGAGAGACCCAGAGTCCGAGAGTGAGAGAGAGATAGTGAGAGAGCGACTCAGTGAGAGAGAGAGACCCATAGACCGATTGAGAGAGAGAGAGAGAGAGAGAGAGACCCAGAGACCGAGAGAGTGACCCACAGACCGAGAGAGAGAGAGAGAGAAAGAGAGAGAGACTTACCCAGAGAGAGGGAGAGACCCAGAGAGAGAGAGAGAGACCCAGAAACTGAGAGAGAAAAAGAGAGACACCCAGAGACTGAGAGAGAGAGAGACCCAGAGCTCGAGAGAGAGAGAGAGAGAGAGAGAGACCCAGAGACCGAGAGAGAGACCCAGAAAGAGAGAGAGGGAGACCCAGAAAGAGAGAGAGAGAGAGAGACCCAGAGTCCGAGAGTGAGAGAGAGATAGTGAGAGAGGGACTCAGTGAGAGAGAGAGACCCAAAGACCGATTGAGAGAGAGAGAGAGAGAGAGAGAGACCAAGAGACCGAGAGAGAGACCCACAGACCGAGAGAAAGAGTGACCCACAGACCGAGAGAAAGAGTGACCCACAGACCGAGAGAAAGAGTAACCCACAGACCGAGAGAAAGAGAGAGAGACCCAGACAGAGAGAGAGACTTACCCAGAGAGAGGGAGAGACCCAGAGACCGAGGGAGACCCAGAGACCGAGGGAGAGAGAGAGAGAGAGATAGAGAGACCGAGACCCCGTGTCCGAAAGAGAGAGCCCGAGACCCAGAGACCGAGACCCAGATACTGAGAGAGACCCAAAGACCAATAGAGAGAGAGAGAGAGAGATAGTGAGAGAGAGAGACCCAGAGACCGAGAGAGAGACCCAGAAAGAGAGAGAGGGAGACCCAGAAAGAGAGAGAGAGAGAGAGACCCAGAGTCCGAGAGTGAGAGAGAGATAGTGAGAGAGGGACTCAGTGAGAGAGAGAGACCCAAAGACCGATTGAGAGAGAGAGAGAGAGAGACCCAGAGACCGAGAGAGTGACCCACAGACCGAGAGAGAGAGAGAGAGAAAGAGAGAGAGACTTACCCAGAGAGAGGGAGAGACCCAGAGAGAGAGAGAGACCCAGAAACTGAGAGAGAAAAAGAGAGACACCCAGATACTGAGAGAGAGAGAGACCCAGAGCTCGAGAGAGAGAGAGAGAGAGAGAGAGACCCAGAGACCGAGAGAGAGACCCAGAAAGAGAGAGAGGGAGACCCAGAAAGAGAGAGAGAGAGAGAGACCCAGAGTCCGAGAGTGAGAGAGAGATAGTGAGAGAGGGACTCAGTGAGAGAGAGAGACCCAAAGACCGATTGAGAGAGAGAGAGAGAGAGAGAGAGAGAGAGACCCAGAGACCGAGAGAGAGAGTGACCCACAGACCGAGAGAGAGAGAGAGAGAGAAAGAGAGAGAGACTTACCCAGAGAGAGGGAGAGACCCAGAGAGAGAGAGAGAGACCCAGAAACTGAGAGAGAAAAAGAGAGAGACACCCAGAGACTGAGAGAGAGAGAGACCCAGAGCTCGAGAGAGAGAGAGAGTGAGACAGAGCCACAGACTGAGAGAGAGAGAGAGAGACACCCAGAGACCGAGAGAGAGAGACTCAGCGAGAGAGAGACACCCAGAGATCAAGACAGAGAGAGACCCAAAGACCGACTGAGAGAGAGAGAGGGAAGGAGACACACACCCAGAGAGAGAGAGAGAGAGAGCGAGAGAGAGAGGGAGACCCAGACACTGAGAGAGAGAGAGAGAGAGACACCCAGAGACCGAGAGAGAGAGAGACCCAGAGACCGAGAGAGAGAGAGAGAGAGAGACCCACAGACTGAGAGAGAGCGAGAGAGAGACACCCAGAGACCGAGAGAGAGAGAGACCCACAGACCGAGAGAGTGACCCACAGACCGAGAGAGAGAGAGAGAGAGAAAGAGAGAGAGACCCAGACAAAGAGAGAGACCGACCCAGAGAGAGGGAGACACCCAGAGAGAGAGAGACCCAGAAACTGAGAGAGAAAAAGAGAGAGACAGCCAGAGACTGAGAGAGAGAGAGACCCAGAGCTCGAGAGAGAGAGAGAGAGAGAGAGAGAGAGCCACAGACTGAGAGAGAGAGAGAGAGAGAGAGAGAGAGAGACCCAGAAACCGAGAGAGAGACCCAGAAAGAGAGATAGTGAGACCCGGAGACCGAGAGAGAGAGAGAGACCCAGAGTCCGAGAGTAAGAGAGAGATAGTGAGAGAGGGACTCAGCGAGAGAGAGAGACCCAAAGACCGATTGAGAGAGAGAGAGAGAGAGAGAGAGAGAGACCCAGAGACCGAGAGAGAGAGTGACCCACAGACCGAGAGAGAGAGAGAGAGAGAGAAAGAGAGAGAGACTTACCCAGAGAGAGGGAGAGACCCAGAGAGAGAGAGAGAGACCCAGAAACAGAGAGAAAAAGAGAGAGACACCCAGAGACTGAGAGAGAGAGAGACCCAGAGCTCGAGAGAGAGAGAGAGAGCCACAGACTGAGAGAGAGAGACACCCAGAGACCGAGAGAGAGAGACTCAGCGAGAGAGAGACACCCAGAGATCAAGACAGAGAGAGACCCAAAGACCGATTGAGAGAGAGAGAGAGAAAAAGAGACACACACCCAGAGAGAGAGAGAGCGAGAGAGAGAGGGAGACCCAGAGACTGAGAGAGAGAGAGAGAGAGACACCCAGAGACCGAGAGCGAGAGAGAGACCCAGAGACCGAGAGAGAGCGAGAGAGAGAGAGAGAGAGAGAGAGAGACCCACAGACTGAGAGAGAGAGAGAGAGACACCCAGAGACCGAGAGAGAGAGAGACCCAGAGACCGAGAGAGAGAGAGACCCACAGACAGAGAGAGAGAGAGACCCACAGACAGAGAGAGAGAGAGAGACACCCAGAGACCGAGAGAGAGAGAGAGACCCAGAGACCGAGAGAGAGAGACACCCAGAGACCGAGAGAGAGACCCAGAGACCGAGAAAGAGAGAGACACACAGACAGAGAGAGAGAGAGAGACACCCAGAGACCGAGAGAGAGGGAGACCAAGAGACCGAGAGAGAGAGAGACCCACAGACTGAGAGAGTGACCCACAGACCGAGAGAGAGAGAGAGAGAGAGAAAGAGAGAGAGACCCAGACAGAGAGAGAGACCCAGAGAGAGGGAGAGACCCAGAGAGAGGGAGAGACCCAGAAACTGAGAGAGAAAAAGAGAGAGACACCCAGAGACTGAGAGAAAGAGAGACCCAGAGCTCGAGAGAGAGAGAGAGAGAGAGAGACTCGGAGAATGAGAGAGAGAGCGAGACCGAGAGAGAGAGAGACACACACCCAGAGAGAGAGAGAGAGACCCAGAGACCGAGAGAGAGAGAGAGAGGGAGACCCAGAGACTGAGAGAGAGAGAGAGACACCCAGAGACCAAGAGAGAGCGAGAGAGAGAGAAAGAGAGACCCACAGACTGATAGAGAGAGAGATAGACACCCAGTGACCGAGAGAGAGAGAGACCCACAGACAGAGAGAGAGAGAGAGACACCCAGAGACCAAGAGAGAGGGACCAAGAGACCGAGAGAGAGAGAGACCCACAGACCGAGAGATTGACCCACAGACCAAGAGAGAGAGAGAGAGAGAGAAAGAGAGAGACACCCAGACAGAGAGAGAGACCAACCCAGAGAAAGGGAGACATCCAGAGAGAGAGAGAGAGAGAGACCCAGAGAGAGAGAGAGAGAGACCCAGAAAATGAGAGAGAAAAAGAGAGAGACACCCAGAGACTGAGAGAGATAGACCCAGAGTTCGAGAGAGAGAGTGAGAGACACAGACTGAGAGAGAGAGAGACCCAGAGACCGAGAGAGAGAGACACCCAGAGACCGAGAGAGAGAGACACCCAGAGACCGAGAAAGAGAGAGACCCACAGACAGAGAGAGAGAGAGAGACACCCAGAGACCGAGAGAGAGAGAGACCAAGAGACCGAGAGAGAGAGACCCACAGACTGAGAGAGTGACCCACAGACCGAGAGAGAGAGAGAGAGAGAGAAAGAGAGAGAGACCCAGACAGAGAAAGAGACCGACCCAGAAAGAGGGAGACACCCAGAGAGAGAGAGAGACCCAGAAACTGAGAGAGAAAAAGAGAGAGACACCCAGAGACTGAGAGAAAGAGAGACCCAGAGCTCGAGAGAGAGAGAGAGAGAGACCCGGAGAATGAGAGAGAGAGCGAGACCGAGAGAGAGAGCGACACACACCCAGAAAGAGAGAGAGAGACCCAGAGACCGAGAGAGAGAGAGAGAGAGGGAGACCCAGAGACAGAGAGAGAGAGAGACACCCAGAGACCGAGAGAGAGCGAGAGAGAGGGAAAGAGAGACCCACAGACTGATAGAGCGAGAGAGAGACACCCAGAGACCAAGAGAGAGAGAGACCCACAGACAGAGAGAGAGAGAGAGACACCCAGAGACCGAGAGAGAGAGGGACCAAGAGACCGAGAGAGAGAGGGACCAAGAGACCGAGAGAGAGACGGACTAAGAGACCGAGAGAGAGAGGGACTAAGAGACCGAGAGATTGACCCAAAGACCAAGAGAGAGAGAGAGAGAAAGAGAGAGAGACCCAGACAGAGAGAGAGACCGACCCAGAGAGAGGGAGACACCCAGAGAGAGAGAGAGAGAGACACAGAGAGAGAGAGAGAGAGACCCAGAAACTGAGAGAAAAAAGGAGAGAGACACCCAGAGACTGAGAGAGAGAGACCCAGAGCTCGAGAGAGAGAGAGAGAGTGAGAGACACAGACTGAGAGAGAGAGAGAGAGACCCAGAGACCGAGAGAGAGACCGAGACCCAGAGTCCGAGAGAGACCGAGACACAGAGACCGAGAGAGAGACCCCCAGAGACTGAGAGAGAGAGAAAGTGAGAGTCAGAGACCAAGATACTCAGAGAGAGAGAGACACAGAGATCGATAGAGAGAGAGAGAGAGAGAGAGAGAGAGAGAGAGAGAGACCCAGACAGAGAGAGAGAGAGACAACCAGAGAGAGGGAGAGAGAGACCCAGAAACTGAGAGAGAGAGAGACCCAGAGCTCGAGAGAGAGAGAGAGAGACCCAGAGACCGAGAGAGACCGAGACCCAGAGACCGAGAGAGAGAGACCCAGAAACCAAGAGAGCGAGAGAGAGAGAGAGAGAGCAAGAGAGAGACCCACAGACTGAGAGAGAGAGAGAGAGAGAGAGAGACATCCAGAGACCGAGAGAGAGAGAGAGACCAACAGACCGAGAGAGAGAGAGACCCACAGACCGAGAGAGAGTGACCCACAGACCGAGAGAAAGAGTGACCCACAGACCGAGAGAAAGAGTGACCCACAGACCGAGAGAAAGAGTGACCCACAGACCGAGAGAAAGAGAGAGAGACCCAGACAGAGAGAGAGACTTACCCAGAGAGAGGGAGAGACCCAGAGACCGAGGGAGACCCAGAGACCGAGGGAGACCCAGAGACCGAGGGAGAGAGAGAGAGAGATAGAGAGACCGAGACCCTGTGTCCGAAAGAGAGAGCCCGAGACCCAGAGACTGAGACCCAGATACTGAGAGAGACCCAAAGACCAATAGAGAGAGAGAGAGAGAGATAGTGAGAGAGAGACCCAGAGACCGAGAGAGAGAGAGAGACCCAGAGAGAGAGACCGAGACCCAGAGACCAAGAGAGAGACCCCTAGAGACTGAGAGAGAGAGAGACACACACAGAGACCCAGAGAGAGAGAAAGAAAGAGACCCAGAGACGGAGAGAGAGAGAGACCCAGAAACTGAGAGAGAAAGAGGGAGAGAGAGAGAGAGAGAAAGAGACCCAGATACTCAGAGAGAGAGAGACACAGAGACCGATAGAGAGAGAGAGAGAGAGAGAGAGACCCAGAGAGGGAGACCCAGAGACCGAGAGAGGGAGAGAGACCCAGAGACCGAGAGAGAGAGACCCAGACCCAGAGACCAAGAGAGAGACCCCTAGAGACTGAGAGAGAGAGACACACACACAGAGACCCAGAGAGAGAGAAAGAAAGAGACCCAGAAACTGAGAGAGAAAGAGAGAGAGAGAGAGAGAGAGAGAGAGAAAGAGACCCAGATACTCAGAGAGAGAGAGAGAGACACAGAGACCGATAGAGAGAGAGAGAGAGAGAGACCCAGATAGGGAGACCCAGAGACCGAGAGAGGGAGAGAGACCCAGAGACCGAGAAAGAGAGCGAGACCCAGAAAGAGAGAGAGAGGGAGACCCAGAGACCGAGAGAGGGAGAGAGACCCAGAGACCGAGAGAGGGAGACCAGGAGACCGAGAGAGGGAGAGAGAGAGAGAGAGACCCAGAGAACGAGAGAGAGAACGAGACTCAGAAAGAGAGAGAGAGAGCCAGAGACCGAGAGAGAGAGACCCAGCGACCGAGAGAGAGAGAGAGAGAGACCCAGAGACTGAGAGAGAGACACGCAGAGACCGAGAGAGAGAGAGAGCCACAGACTGAGAGAGAGAGAGAGAGACACCCAGGGACCGAGAGAGAGAGAGAAAGACCGAGAGGGAGACCCAGAAAGAGAGAGAGAGAGAGACCCGGAGACCGAGAGAGAGAGAGACCCGGAGACCGAGAGAGAGAGAGAGATAGTGAGAGAGAGACTCAGCGAGAGAGAGACACCCAGAGACCAAGACAGAGAGAGACCCAAAGATCGATTGAGAGAGAGAGAGAGAGAGAGAGACACACACCCAGAGAGAGAGAGAGAGAGAGACCCAGAGACCGAGAGAGAGAGAGAGACCCAGAGTCCGAGAGAGAGAGAGAGATAGTGAGAGAGAGACTCAGCGAGAGAGAGACACCCAGAGACCAAGACAGAGAGAGACCGAGACCCAGAGTACGAGAGAGACCGAGACACAGAG
This sequence comes from Carcharodon carcharias, assembly GCF_017639515.1. Lineage (NCBI taxonomy): Eukaryota > Metazoa > Chordata > Chondrichthyes > Lamniformes > Lamnidae > Carcharodon > Carcharodon carcharias. The sequence goes on along the minus strand of NC_054480.1, from coordinate 124,507,518 downwards.
ACCGAGAGCGAGAGAGAGAGAGAGACACCCAGAGACCAAGAGAGAGAGAGACACACAGACAGAGAGAGAGAGACACCCAGAGACCGAGAGAGAGAGGGACCAAGAGACCGAGAGAGAGAGGGACTAAGAGACCGAGAGAGAGAGAGACCCACAGACCGAGAGAGAGAGAGAGACACCCAGAGACCGAGAGAGAGAGAGACCAAGAGACCGAGAGAGAGAGAGACCCACAAACCGAGAGAGAGAGTGACCCACAGACCGAGAGATAGAGTGACCCACAGACCGAGAGAGAGAGTGACCCACAGACCGAGAGAGAGAGTGACCCACAGACCGAGAGAGAGAGTGACCCACAGACCGAGAGAGAGAGTGACCCACAGACCGAGAGAGAGAGTGACCCAGACAGAGAGAGTGACCCACCCAGAGAGAGGGAGACACCCAGAGAGAGAGAGAGAGAGACCCAGAAACTGAGAGAGAAAAAGAGAGAGACACCCAGAGACTGAGAGAGAGAGAGACCCAGAGCACAAGAGAGAGAGAGAGAGACACAGACAGAGAGAGAGAGACTTACCCAGTGAGAGGGAGAGACCCAGAGAGAGAGAGAGAGAGACCCAGAGAGAGAGAGAGAGAGACCCAGAAACAGAGAGAGAAAAAGAGAGAGACACCCAGAGACTGAGAGAGAGAGAGACCCAGAGCTCGAGAGAGAGCGAGAGAGAGAGAGAGAGCGCGAGAGAGAGACCCACAGACAGAGAGAGAGAGAGAGAGAGACACCCTGGTTCCGAGAGAGAGAGAAAGAGACCCAGAGACCGAGAGAGAGACCCAGAAAGAGAGAGAGAGACCCAGAGACCGAGAGAGAGAGAGAGAGATAGTGAGAGAGAGACTCAGCGAGAGAGAGACACCCAGAGACCAAGACAGAGAGAGGCCCAAAGACCGACTGAGAGAGAGAGAGAGAGAGAGAGAGAGAGCCACAGACTGAGAGAGAGAGAGAGAGACACCCAGGGACCGAGAGAGAGAGAGAAAGACCGAGAGAGAGACCCAGAAAGAGAGAGAGAGAGACCCGGAGACCGAGAGAGAGAGAGAGAGATAGTGAGAGAGAGACTCAGCGAGAGAGAGACACCCAGAGACCAAGACAGAGAGAGACCCAAAGATCGATTGAGAGAGAGAGAGAGAGAGAGAGAGAGACACACACCCAGAGAGAGAGAGAGAGAGACCCAGAGACCGAGAGAGAGAGAGAGACCCAGAGTCCGAGAGAGAGAGAGAGATAGTGAGAGAGAGACTCAGCGAGAGAGAGACACCCAGAGACCAAGACAGAGAGAGACCGAGACCCAGAGTACGAGAGAGACCGAGACCCAGAGACCGAGAGAGAGACCCCCAGAGACTGAGAGAGAGAGAGAGAAAGTGAGAGTCAGAGACACAGAGACCGATAGAGAGAGAGAGAGAGAGAGAGAGAGAGAACCAGAGAGAGGGAGACACCCAGAGAGAGAGAGACCCAGAGACCGAGAGAGAGACCCAGAGACCGAGAGAGAGACCCAGAGACCGAGAGAGAGACCCAGAGACCGAGAGAGAGACGCAGAGACCGAGAGAGAGAGAGACCCAGAGACAGAGAGAGAGAGATACGGAGAGCAAGAGAGAGAGACCCGGAGGCCGAGAGAGGGAGAGAGAGAGCGAGACCCAGAGGGAGAGAGAGAGCGAGACCGAGAACGAGAGAGAGAGCGAGACCGAAAACGAGAGAGAGAGCGAGACCGAAAAACCGAGAGAGAGCGAGACCGAAAAACCGAGAGAGAGAGCGAGACCGAAAACGAGAGAGAGAGCGAGACCGAAAACGAGAGAGAGAGCGAGACCGAAAACGAGAGAGAGAGCGAGACCGAAAACGAGAGAGAGAGCGAGACCGAAAACGAGAGAGACCCGGAGGCCGAGAGAGGGAGAGAGAGACCGAGACCCAGAGACCGAGAGAGAGACCCCCAGAGACTGAGAGAAAGAGAGAGAGTAAAAGTGAGAGTCAGAGACACAGAGACCGATAGAGAGAGAGAGAACCAGAGAGAGGGAGACACCCAGAGAGAGAGACCCAGAGAGAGAGAGACCCAGAGACCGAGAGAGAGACCCAGAGACCGAGAGAGAGAGAGACCCAGAGACAGAGTTAGAGAGAGATAGAGAGCAAGAGAGAGAGACCCAGAGACCGAGAGAGAGATAGACCCACACAGAGAGAGAGAGAGAGACCAAGAGACCGAGAGAGAGAGAGACCCACAGACCGAGAGAGAGAGTGACCCACAGACCAAGAGAGAGAGTGACCCACAGACCGAAGAGAGAGTGACCCACAGACCGAGAGAGAGAGTGACCCACAGACCGAGAGAGAGAGTGACCCACAGACCGAGAGAGAGAGTGACCCACAGACCGAGAGAGAGAGTGACCCACAGACCGAGAGAGAGAGTGACCCACAGACCGAGAGAGAGTGACCCACAGACTGAGAGAGAGTGACCCACAGACTGAGAGAGAGTGACCCACAGACTGAGAGAGAGCGACCCACAGACTGAGAGCGACCCACAGACTGAGAGAGAGTGAGAGAAATAGACAGAGACCCAGAGAGAGAGACCGACCCAGAGAGAGGGAGACACCCAGAGAGAGAGAGAGACCCAGGGAGAGAGAGAGAGACCCAGAAACTGAGAGAGAAAAAGAGAGGGACACCCAGAGACTGTGAGAGAGAGAGACCCAGAGCTTGAGAGAGAGAGAGAGAGAGAGAGAGAGCCAGAGACTGAGAGAGAGAGAGATAGACACCCAGAGACCGAGAGAGAGAGAGAGAGAGAGAAAGAGAGAGACCCGGAGACCGAGAGAGAGAGACCCGGAGACCGAGAGAGAGAGACCCGGAGACCGAGAGAGAGAGACCCGGAGACCGAGAGAGAGAGACCCGGAGACCGAGAGAGAGAGACCCGGAGACCGAGAGAGAGAGACCCGGAGACCGAGAGAGAGACCCAGAGACGGAGAGAGAGAGAGAGACACCCAGAGACTGAGAGAGAGCGAGAGAGAGAGAGACCCACAGACTGAGAGAGAGAGAGAGAGAGAGACACCCAGAGACCGAGAGAGAGAGAGACCCAGAGACCGAGAGAGAGATAGACCCACAGACAGAGAGAGAGAGACACCCAGAGACCAAGAGAGAGAGAGACCCACAGACTGAGAGAGAGAGAGAGACACCCAGAGACCGAGAGAGAGAGGGACCAAGAGACCGAGAGAGAGAGGGACCAAGAGACCGAGAGAGAGAGAGACCCACAGACCGAGAGAGAGAGAGAGACACCCAGAGACCGAGAGAGAGAGAGACCAAGAGACCGAGAGAGAGAGAGACCCACAGACCGAGAGAGAGAGTGACCCACAGACCGAGAGAGAGAGTGACCCACAGACCGAGAGAGAGAGTGACCCACAGACCGAGAGAGAGAGTGACCCACAGACCGAGAGAGAGAGTGACCCACAGACCGAGAGAGAGAGTGACCCACAGACCGAGAGAAAGAGTGACCCACAGACCGAGAGAAAGAGTAACCCAGACAGAGAGAGTGACCCACCCAGAGAGAGGGAGACACCCAGAGAGAGAGAGAGAGAGACCCAGAAACTGAGAGAGAAAAAGAGAGAGACACCCAGAGACTGAGAGAGAGAGAGACCCAGAGCACAAGAGAGAGAGAGAGAGAGAGAGACCCAGACAGAGAGAGAGAGAGACTTACCCAGAGAGAGGGAGAGACACAGAGAGAGAGAGAGAGACCCAGAGAGAGAGAGAGAGACCCAGAGAGAGAGAGAGAGAGACCCAGAGAGAGAGAGAGAAAAAGAGAGAGACACCCAGAGACTGAGAGAGAGAGAGAGAGACCCAGAGCTCGAGAGAGAGCGAGAGAGAGAGAGAGAGCGCGAGAGAGAGACCCACAGACAGAGAGAGAGAGAGAGAGACACCCTGGTTCCGAGAGAGAGAGAGAAAGAGACCCAGAGACCGAGAGAGAGACCCAGAAAGAGAGAGAGAGACCCGGAGACCGAGAGAGAGAGAGATAGTGAGAGAGAGACTCAGCGAGAGAGAGACACCCAGAGACCAAGACAGAGAGAGGCCCAAAGACCGATTGAGAGAGAGAGAGAGAGAGAGAGAGAGAGCCACAGACTGAGAGAGAGAGAGAGAGACACCCAGGGACCGAGAGAGAGAGAGAAAGACCGAGAGAGAGACCCAGAAAGAGAGAGAGAGAGACCCGGAGACCGAGAGAGAGAGAGAGATAGTGAGAGAGAGACTCAGCGAGAGAGAGACACCCAGAGACCAAGACAGAGAGAGACCCAAAGATCGATTGAGAGAGAGAGAGAGAGAGAGAGAGACACACACCCAGAGAGAGAGAGAGAGACCCAGAGACCGAGAGAGAGAGAGAGACCCAGAGTCCGAGAGAGAGAGAGAGATAGTGAGAGAGAGACTCAGCGAGAAAGAGACACCCAGAGACCAAGACAGAGAGAGACCGAGACCCAGAGTACGAGAGAGACCGAGACCCAGAGACCGAGAGAGAGACCCCCAGAGACTGAGAGAGAGAGAGAGAAAGTGAGAGTCAGAGACACAGAGACCGATAGAGAGAGAGAGAGAGAGAGAGAACCAGAGAGAGGGAGACACCCAGAGAGAGAGAGACCCAGAGACCGAGAGAGAGACCCAGAGAGAGACCCAGAGACCGAGAGAGAGACCCAGAGACCGAGAGAGAGAGAGACCCAGAGACAGAGAGAGAGAGATACGGAGAGCAAGAGAGAGAGACCCGGAGGCCGAGAGAGGGAGAGAGAGAGCGAGACCCAGAGGGAGAGAGAGAGCGAGACCGAGAACGAGAGAGAGAGCGAGACCGAGAACGAGAGAGAGAGCGAGACCGAGAACGAGAGAGAGAGCGAGACCGAGAACGAGAGAGAGAGCGAGACCGAAAACGAGAGAGAGAGCGAGACCGAAAACGAGAGAGAGAGCGAGACCGAAAACGAGAGAGAGAGCGAGACCGAAAACGAGAGAGAGAGCGAGACCGAAAACGAGAGAGAGAGCGAGACCGAAAACGAGAGAGAGAGCGAGACCGAAAACGAGAGAGAGAGCGAGACCGAAAACGAGAGAGAGAGCGAGACCGAAAACGAGAGAGAGAGCGAGACCGAAAACGAGAGAGAGAGCGAGACCGAAAACGAGAGAGCGAGACCGAAAACGAGAGAGAGAGCGAGACCGAAAACGAGAGAGAGAGCGAGACCGAAAACGAGAGAGAGAGCGAGACCGAAAACGAGAGAGAGAGCGAGACCGAAAACGAGAGAGAGAGCGAGACCGAAAACGAGAGAGAGAGCGAGACCGAAAACGAGAGAGAGAGCGAGACCGAAAACGAGAGAGAGAGCGAGACCGAAAACGAGAGAGAGAGCGAGACCGAAAACGAGAGAGAGAGCGAGACCGAAAACGAGAGATACCCGGAGGCCGAGAGAGGGAGAGAGAGACCGAGACCCAGAGACCGAGAGAGAGACCCCCAGAGACTGAGAGAAAGAGAGAGAGTAAAAGTGAGAGTCAGAGACACAGAGACCGATAGAGAGAGAGAGAACCAGAGAGAGGGAGACACCCAGAGAAAGAGACCCAGAGAGAGAGAGACCCAGAGACCGAGAGAGAGACCCAGAGACAGAGAGAGAGAGAGACCCAGAGACAGAGAGAGAGAGAGATAGAGAGCAAGAGAGAGAGACCAAGAGACCGAGAGAGAGAGAGACCCACAGACCGAGAGAGAGAGTGACCCACAGACCAAGAGAGAGAGTGACCCACAGACCAAGAGAGAGAGTGACCCACAGACCAAGAGAGAGAGTGACCCACAGACCAAGAGAGAGAGTGACCCACAGACCAAGAGAGAGAGTGACCCACAGACCGAAGAGAGAGTGACCCACAGACCGAGAGAGAGAGTGACCCACAGACCGAGAGAGAGAGTGACCCACAGACCGAGAGAGAGAGTGACCCACAGACCGAGAGAGAGAGTGACCCACAGACCGAGAGAGAGAGTGACCCACAGACCGAGAGAGAGAGTGACCCACAGACCGAGAGAGAGAGTGACCCACAGACTGAGAGAGAGTGACCCACAGACTGAGAGAGAGTGACCCACAGACTGAGAGAGAGTGACCCACAGACTGAGAGAGAGTGAGAGAAATAGAGAGAGACCCAGAGAGAGAGACCGACCCAGAGAGAGGGAGACACCCAGAGAGAGAGAGAGACCCAGGGAGAGAGAGAGAGACCCAGAAACTGAGAGAGAAAAAGAGAGGGACACCCAGAGACTGTGAGAGAGAGAGACCCAGAGCTTGAGAGAGAGAGAGAGAGAGAGAGAGCCAGAGACTGAGAGAGAGAGAGAGAGAGAGAGAGAGAGACACCCAGAGACCGAGAGAGAGAGAGAGAGAAAGAGAGAGACCCGGAGACCGAGAGAGAGAGACCCGGAGACCGAGAGAGAGAGACCCGGAGACCGAGAGAGAGAGACCCGGAGACCGAGAGAGAGAGACCCGGAGACCGAGAGAGAGAGACCCGGAGACCGAGAGAGAGAGACCCGGAGACCGAGAGAGAGAGACCCGGAGACCGAGAGAGAGAGACCCGGAGACCGAGAGAGAGAGACCCGGAGACCGAGAGAGAGAGACCCGGAGACCGAGCGAGAGAGACCCGGAGACCGAGCGAGAGAGACCCGGAGACCGAGCGAGAGAGACCCGGAGACCGAGCGAGAGAGACCCGGAGACCGAGCGAGAGAGACCCGGAGACCGAGCGAGAGAGACCCGGAGACCGAGAGAGAGAGTGACCCACAGACCGAGAGAGTGACCCACAGACCGAGAGAGAGAGTGACCCACAGACCGAGAGAGAGAGTGACCCACAGACCGAGAGAGAGAGTGACCCACAGACCGAGAGAGAGAGTGACCCACAGACTGAGAGAGAGTGACCCACAGACTGAGAGAGAGTGACCCACAGACTGAGAGAGAGTGACCCACAGACTGAGAGAGAGTGAGAGAAATAGAGAGAGACCCAGAGAGAGAGACCGACCCAGAGAGAGGGAGACACCCAGAGAGAGAGAGAGACCCAGGGAGAGAGAGAGAGACCCAGAAACTGAGAGAGAAAAAGAGAGGGACACCCAGAGACTGTGAGAGAGAGAGACCCAGAGCTTGAGAGAGAGAGAGAGAGAGAGAGAGCCAGAGACTGAGAGAGAGAGAGAGAGAGAGAGAGAGAGAGAGACACCCAGAAACCGAGAGAGAGAGAGAGAGAAAGAGAGAGACCCGGAGACCGAGAGAGAGAGACCCGGAGACCGAGAGAGAGAGACCCGGAGACCGAGAGAGAGAGACCCGGAGACCGAGAGAGAGAGACCCGGAGACCGAGAGAGAGAGACCCGGAGACCGAGAGAGAGAGACCCGGAGACCGAGAGAGAGAGACCCGGAGACCGAGAGAGAGAGACCCGGAGACCGAGAGAGAGAGACCCGGAGACCGAGAGAGAGAGACCCGGAGACCGAGAGAGAGAGACCCGGAGACCGAGCGAGAGAGACCCGGAGACCGAGCGAGAGAGACCCGGAGACCGAGCGAGAGAGACCCGGAGACCGAGCGAGAGAGACCCGGAGACCGAGAGAGAGAGACCCGGAGACCGAGAGAGAGAGACCCGGAGACCGAGAGAGAGAGACCCGGAGACCGAGAGAGAGAGACCCGGAGACCGAGAGAGAGAGACCCGGAGACCGAGAGAGAGAGACCCGGAGACCGAGAGAGAGAGACCCGGAGACCGAGAGAGAGACCCAGAGACGGAGAGAGAGAGAGAGAGACACCCAGAGACCGAGAGAGAGCGAGAGAGCGAGAGAGAGAGAGACCCACAGACTGAGAGAGAGAGAGAGAGAGAGAGAGAGACACCCAGAGACCGAGAGAGAGAGAGACCAAGAGACCGAGAGAGAGAGAGACCCACAGACCGAGAGAGTGACCCACAGAGCAAAAGAGAGAGAGAGAGCGAGAAAGAGAGAGAGACCCAGACAGAGAGAGAGACCGACCCAGAGAGAGGGAGACACCCAGAGAGAGAGAGAGAGACCCAGAGAGAGAGACCCAGAAACTGAGAGAGAAAAAGAGAGAGACACCCAGAGACTGAGAGAGGGAGAGAGACCCAGAGCTCGAGAGAGAGAGAGAGAGAGCGAGACCGAGAAAGAGAGAGCGAGCGAGACCGAGAAAGAGAGAGAGAGCGAGACCGAGAAAGAGAGAGAGAGCGAGACCGAGAAAGAGAGAGAGAAAGCGAGACCCAGAGACCGAGACAGAGAGACCCAGAGACCGAGAGAGAGTGACCCAGAGACCGAGAGAGAGTGACCCAGAGACCGAGAGAGAGTGACCCAGAGACCGAGAGAGAGTGACCCAGAGACCGAGAGAGAGAGAGACCCAGAGACCGAGAGAGAGAGAGACCCAGAGATCCAGACAGAGAGAGACCCAAAGACCGATTGAGAGAGAGAGAAAGAGAGAGAGAGAGATACACACCCAGAGAGAGAGAGAGAGACCCAGAGACCGAGACAGAGTGAGAGACCCAGAGTCCGAGGGAGAGAGAGAGATAGTGAGAGAGAGACTCAGCGAGAGAGAGACACCCAGAGACCAAGACAGAGAGAGACCGAGACCCAGAGTCCGAGAGAGACCGAGACACAGAGACCGAGAGAGAGACCCCCAGAGACTGAGAGAGAGAGAGAAAAAGTGAGAGTCAGAGACCAAGATACTCAGAGAGAGAGAGACACAGAGACCGATAGAGAGAGAGAGAGAGAGAGAGACCCAGACAGAGAGGGAGAGAGAACCAGAGAGAGGGAGACACCCAGAGAGAGAGAGACCCAGAGACCGAGAGAGAGAGAGAGAGAGAGAGACCCAGAGACCGAGAGAGACCGAGACCCAGAGACCGAGAGAGAGAGAGATACGGAGAGCAAGAGAGAGAGAGAGAGACCCAGAGACCGAGAGAGGGAGACCGAGAGCGAGACCGAGAGAGGGAGACCGAGAGCGAGACCGAGAAAGAGAGAGAGAGCGAGACCGAGAAAGAGAGAGAGAGCGAGACCGAGAAAGAGAGAGAGAGCGAGACCGAGAAAGAGAGAGAGAGCGAGACCGAGAAAGAGAGAGAGAGCGAGACCGAGAAAGAGAGAGAGAGCGAGACCGAGAAAGAGAGAGAGAGCGAGACCGAGAAAGAGAGAGAGAGCGAGACCGAGAAAGAGAGAGAGAGCGAGACCGAGAAAGAGAGAGAGAGCGAGACCGAGAAAGAGAGAGCGAGACCGAGAAAGAGAGAGCGAGACCGAGAAAGAGAGAGAGAGCGAGACCGAGAAAGAGAGAGAGAGCGAGACCGAGAAAGAGAGAGAGAGCGAGACCGAGAAAGAGAGAGAGAGCAAGACCGAGAAGGAGAGAGAGAGCGAGACCGAGAAAGAGAGAGAGAGCGAGACCGAGAAAGAAAGAGAGAGCAAGACCGAGAAAGAGAGAGCAAGACCGAGAAAGAGAGAGCAAGACCGAGAAAGAGAGAGAGAGCGAGACCCAGAGACCGAGAGAGCGAGACCCAGAAACCGAGAGAGCGAGACCCAGAAACGGAGAGAGCGAGACCCAGAAACCGAGAGAGCGAGACCCAGAGACCGAGAGAGAGAGAGAGAGACCCAGAGACCGAGAGAGAGAGAGAGACCCAGAGACCGAGAGAGAGAGAGAGACCCAGAGACCGAGAGAGAGAGACACCCAGAGACCGAGAGAGAGAGAGACCCACAGACAGAGAGAGAGAGACACCCAGAGACCGAGAGAGAGACCAAGAGACCAAGAGAGAGAGAGAGACCCACAGACCGAGAGAGAGAGAGAGAGAGAAAGAGAGAGAGACCCAGACAGAGAGAAAGACCGACCCAGAGAGAGGGAGACACCCAGAGAGAGAGAGAGACCCAGAAACTGAGAGAGAAAAAGAGAGAGACACCCAGAGACTGAGAGAGAGAGAGACCCAGAGCTCGAGAGAGAGAGAGAGAGAGAGAGACCCAGAGACCGAGAGAGAGACCCAGAAAGAGAGAGAGGGAGACCCAGAAAGAGAGAGAGGGAGACCCAGAAAGAGAGAGAGAGAGACCCAGAAAGAGAGAGAGAGAGACCCAGAGTCCGAGAGTGAGAGAGAGATAGTTAGAGAGGGACTCAGTGAGAGAGAGAGACCCAAAGACCGATTGAGAGAGAGAGAGAGAGAGAGACCCAGAGACCGAGAGAGAGAGTGACCCACAGACCGAGAGAGAGAGAGAGAGAGAGAAAGAGAGAGAGACTTACCCAGAGAGAGGGAGAGACCCAGAGAGAGAGAGAGACCCAGAAACTGAGAGAGAAAAAGAGAGAGACACCCAGAGACTGAGAGAGAGAGAGACCCAGAGCTCGAGAGAGAGAGAGAGTGAGAGAGAGCCACAGACTGAGAGAGAGAGAGAGACACCCAGAGAACGAGAGAGAGAGACTCAGCGAGAGAGAGACACCCAGAGATCAAGACAGAGAGAGACCCAAAGACCGATTGAGAGAGAGAGAGGGAAAGAGACACACACCCAGAGAGAGAGAGAGAGAGAGAGCGAGAGAGAGAGGGAGACCCAGACACTGAGAGAGAGAGAGAGAGAGAGACACCCAGAGACCGAGAGAGAGAGAGACCCAGAGACCGAGAGAGAGCGAGAGAGAGAGAGAGAGAGACCCACAGACTGAGAGAGAGCGAGAGAGAGACACCCAGAGACCGAGAGAGAGAGAGACCCACAGACCGAGAGAGTGACCCACAGACCGAGAGAGAGAGAGAGAGAAAGAGAGAGAGACCCAGACAAAGAGGGAGACCGACCCAGAGAGAGGGAGACACCCAGAGAGAGAGAGAGACCCAGAAACTGAGAGAGAAAAAGAGAGAGAGACCCAGAGACTGAGAGAGAGAGAGACCCAGAGCTCGAGAGCTCGAGAGAGAGAGCCACAGACTGAGAGAGAGAGAGAGAGAGAGAGAGAGAGAGAGACCCAGAAACCGAGAGAGAGACCCAGAAAGAGAGATAGTGAGACCCGGAGACCGAGAGAGAGAGAGAGACCCAGAGTCCGAGAGTGAGAGAGGGACTCAGTGAGAGAGAGAGACCCAAAGACCGATTGAGAGAGAGAGAGAGAGAGAGAGAGAGACCCAGAGACCGAGAGAGAGAGTGACCCACAGACCGAGAGAGAGAGAGAGAGAGAAAGAGAGAGAGACTTACCCAGAGAGAGGGAGAGACCCAGAGAGAGAGAGAGAGACCCAGAAACAGAGAGAAAAAGAGAGAGACACCCAGAGACTGAGAGAGAGAGAGACCCAGAGCTCGAGAGAGAGAGAGAGAGAGAGAGAGAGCCACAGACTGAGAGAGAGAGACACCCAGAGACCGAGAGAGAGAGACTCAGCGAGAGAGAGACACCCAGAGATCAAGACAGAGAGAGACCCAAAGACCGATTGAGAGAGAGAGAGAGAGAAAAAGAGACACACACCCAGAGAGAGAGAGAGCGAGAGAGAGAGGGAGACCCAGAGACTGAGAGAGAGAGAGAGAGAGACACCCAGAGACCGAGAGAGAGAGAGACCCAGAGACCGAGAGAGAGCGAGAGAGAGAGAGACCCACAGACTGAGAGAGAGAGAGAGAGACACCCAGAGACCGAGAGAGAGAGAGACCCACAGACAGAGAGAGAGAGAGACCCACAGACAGAGAGAGAGAGAGAGAGACCCAGAGACCGAGAGAGAGAGACACCCAGAGACCGAGAGAGAGACCCAGAGACCGAGAAAGAGAGAGACACACAGACAGAGAGAGAGAGAGAGACACCCAGAGACCGAGAGAGAGGGAGACCAAGAGACCGAGAGAGAGAGAGACCCACAGACTGAGAGAGTGACCCACAGACCGAGAGAGAGAGAGAGAGAGAGAAAGAGAGAGAGACCCAGACAGAGAGAGAGACCCAGAGAGAGGGAGACACCCAGAGAGAGAGAGAGACCCAGAGAGAGAGAGAGAAAAAGAGAGAGACACCCAGAGACTGAGAGAAAGAGAGACCCAGAGCTCGAGAGAGAGAGAGAGAGAGAGAGACCCGGAGAATGAGAGAGAGAGCGAGACCGAGAGAGAGAGAGACACACACCCAGAGAGAGAGAGACCCAGAGACCGAGAGAGGGAGACCCAGAGACTGAGAGAGAGAGAGAGACACCCAGAGACCGAGAGAGAGCGAGAGAGAGAGAAAGAGAGACCCACAGACTGATAGAGAGAGAGATAGACACCCAGAGACCGAGAGAGAGAGAGACCCACAGACAGAGAGAGAGAGAGAGACACCCAGAGACCGAGAGAGAGGGACCAAGAGACCGAGAGAGAGAGAGACCCACAGACCGAGAGATTGACCCACAGACCAAGAGAGAGAGAGAGAGAGAGAAAGAGAGAGACACCCAGACAGAGAGAGAGACCAACCCAGAGAAAGGGAGACACCCAGAGAGAGAGAGAGAGAGACCCAGAGAGAGAGAGAGAGACCCAGAAACTGAGAGAGAAAAAGAGAGAGACACCCAGAGACTGAGAGAGATAGACCCAGAGTTCGAGAGAGAGAGTGAGAGACACAGACTGAGAGAGAGAGAGAGAGAGACCCAGAGACCGAGAGAGAGAGACACCCAGAGACCGAGAGAGAGAGACACCCAGAGACCGAGAGAGAGAGAGACACCCAGAGACCGAGAGAGAGAGAGACCAAGAGACCGAGAGAGAGAGACCCACAGACTGAGAGAGTGACCCACAGACTGAGAGAGTGACCCACAGACTGAGAGAGTGACCCACAGACCGAGAGAGAGAGAGAGAGAAAGAGAGAGAGACCCAGACAGAGAAAGAGACCGACCCAGAAAGAGGGAGACACCCAGAGAGAGAGAGAGACCCAGAAACTGAGAGAGAAAAAGAGAGAGACACCCAGAGACTGAGAGAAAGAGAGACCCAGAGCTCGAGAGAGAGAGAGAGAGAGACCCGGAGAATGAGAGAGAGAGCGAGACCGAGAGAGAGAGCGACACACACCCAGAGAGAGAGAGAGAGACCCAGAGACCGAGACAGAGAGAGAGAGAGAGAGGGAGACCCAGAGACTGAGAGAGAGAGAGAGACACCCAGAGACCGAGAGAGAGCGAGAGAGAGAGAAAGAGAGACCCACAGACTGATAGAGCGAGAGAGAGACACCCAGAGACCAAGAGAGAGAGAGACCCACAGACAGAGAGAGAGAGAGAGACACCCAGAGACCGAGAGAGAGAGGGACCAAGAGACCGAGAGAGAGAGGGACCAAGAGACCGAGAGAGAGACGGACTAAGAGACCGAGAGAGAGAGGGACTAAGAGACCGAGAGATTGACCCACAGACCAAGAGAGAGAGAGAGAGAAAGAGAAAGAGACCCAGACAGAGAGAGAGACCGACCCAGAGAGAGGGAGACACCCAGAGAGAGAGAGAGAGAGAGACACAGAGAGAGAGAGAGAGACCCAGAAACTGAGAGAGAAAAGGAGAGAGACACCCAGAGACTGAGAGAGAGAGACCCAGAGCTTGAGAGAGAGAGAGAGAGAGAGTGAGAGACACAGACTGAGAGAGAGAGAGAGAGACCCAGAGACCGAGAGAGAGAGAGAGACCCAGAGTCCAAGGGAGAGAGAGAGATAGTAAGAGAGAGACTCAGCGAGAGAGAGACACACAGAGACCAAGACAGAGAGAGACCGAGACCCAGAGTCCGAGAGAGACCGAGACACAGAGACCGAGAGAGAGACCCCCAGAGACTGAGAGAGAGAGAAAGTGAGAGTCAGAGACCAAGATACTCAGAGAGAGAGAGACACAGAGATCGATAGAGAGAGAGAGAGAGAGAGAGAGAGAGAGAGAGAGACCCAGACAGAGAGAGAGAGACAACCAGAGAGAGGGAGAGAGAGACCCAGAAACTGAGAGAGAAAAAGAGAGAGACACCCAGAGACTGAGAGAGAGAGAGACCCAGAGCTCGGGAGAGAGAGAGAGAGAGACCCAGAGACCGAGAGAGACCGAGACCCAGAGACCGAGAGAGAGCGAGAGAGAGAGAGAGAGAGAGAGCGAGAGAGAGACCCACAGACTGAGAGAGAGAGAGAGAGACATCCAGAGACCGAGAGAGAGAGAGAGAGACCAAGAGACCGAGAGAGAGAGAGACCCACAGACCGAGAGAGAGTGACCCACAGACCGAGAGAAAGAGTGACCCACAGACCGAGAGAAAGAGTGACCCACAGACCGAGAGAAAGAGTGACCCACAGACCGAGAGAAAGAGAGAGAGACCCAGACAGAGAGAGAGACTTACCCAGAGAGAGGGAGAGACCCAGAGACCGAGGGAGACCCAGAGACCGAGGGAGAGAGAGAGAGAGAGATAGAGAGACCGAGACCCCGTGTCCGAAAGAGAGAGCCCGAGACCCAGAGACTGAGACCCAGATACTGAGAGAGACCCAAAGACCAATAGAGAGAGAGAGAGAGAGAGATAGTGAGAGAGAGACCCAGAGACCGAGAGAGAGAGAGAGACCCAGAGACCGAGAGAGAGAGACCGAGACCCAGAGACCAAGAGAGAGACCCCTAGAGACTGAGAGAGAGAGAGACACACACAGAGACCCAGAGAGAGAGAAAGAAAGAGACCCAGAGACTGAGAGAGAGAGAGACCCAGAAACTGAGAGAGAAAGAGAGAGAGAGAGAGAGAGAGAGAGAGAAAGAGACCCAGATACTCAGAGAGAGAGAGACACAGAGACCGATAGAGAGAGAGAGAGAGAGAGAGACCCAGAGAGGGAGACCCAGAGACCGAGAGAGGGAGAGAGACCCAGAGACCGAGAGAGAGAGACCGAGACCCAGAGACCAAGAGAGAGACCCCTAGAGACTGAGAGAGAGACACACACAGAGACCCAGAGAGAGAGAAAGAAAGAGACCCAGAGACTGAGAGAGAGAGACCCAGAAACTGAGAGAGAAAGAGAGAGAGAGAGAGAGAGAGAGAAAGAGACCCAGATACTCAGAGAGAGAGAGAGAGACACAGAGACCGATAGAGAGAGAGAGAGAGAGAGACCCAGATAGGGAGACCCAGAGACCGAGAGAAGGAGAGAGACCCAGAGACCGAGAAAGAGAGCGAGACCCAGAAAGAGAGAGAGAGGGAGACCCAGAGACCGAGAGAGGGAGAGAGACCCAGAGACCGAGAGAGGGAGACCAGGAGACCGAGAGAGGGAGAGAGAGAGAGAGACCCAGAGAACGAGAGAGAGAACGAGACTCAGAAAGAGAGAGAGAGAGCCAGAGACCGAGAGAGAGAGACCCAGCGACCGAGAGAGAGAGAGAGAGAGACCCAGAGACTGAGAGAGAGAGAGAGAGAGACCCAGAGACTGAGAGAGAGACACCCAGAGACCGAGAGAGAGAGAGAGCCACAGACTGAGAGAGAGAGAGAGAGACACCCAGGGACCGAGAGAGAGAGAGAAAGACCGAGAGAGAGACCCAGAAAGAGAGAGAGAGAGACCCGGAGACCGAGAGAGAGAGAGAGATAGTGAGAGAGAGACTCAGCGAGAGAGAGACACCCAGAGACCAAGACAGAGAGAGACCCAAAGATCGATTGAGAGAGAGAGAGAGAGAGAGAGAGACACACACCCAGAGAGAGAGAGAGAGACCCAGAGACCGAGAGAGAGAGAGAGACCCAGAGTCCGAGAGAGAGAGAGAGAGATAGTGAGAGAGAGACTCAGCGAGAGAGAGACACCCAGAGACCAAGACAGAGAGAGACCCAAAGATCGATTGAGAGAGAGAGAGAGAGAGAGAGACACACACCCAGAGTGAGAGAGAGAGAGACCCAGAGACCGAGAGAGAGAGAGAGACCCAGAGTCCGAGAGAGAGAGAGAGATAGTGAGAGAGAGACTCAGCGAGAGAGAGACACCCAGAGACCAAGACAGAGAGAGACCGAGACCCAGAGTACGAGAGAGACCGAGACCCAGAGACCGAGAGAGAGACCCCCAGAGACTGAGAGAGAGAGAGAGAAAGTGAGAGTCAGAGACACAGAGACCGATAGAGAGAGAGAGAGAGAGAGAGAGAGAACCAGAGAGAGGGAGACACCCAGAGAGAGAGAGACCCAGAGACCGAGAGAGAGACCCAGAGACCGAGAGAGAGACCCAGAGACCGAGAGAGAGACCCAGAGACCGAGAGAGAGACCCAGAGACCGAGAGAGAGAGAGACCCAGAGACAGAGAGAGAGAGATACGGAGAGCAAGAGAGAGAGACCCGGAGGCCGAGAGAGGGAGAGAGAGAGCGAGACCCAGAGGGAGAGAGAGAGCGAGACCGAGAACGAGAGAGAGAGCGAGACCGAGAACGAGAGAGAGAGCGAGACCGAAAACGAGAGAGAGAGCGAGACCGAAAACGAGAGAGAGAGCGAGACCGAAAACGAGAGAGAGAGCGAAACCGAAAACGAGAGAGAGAGCGAGACCGAAAACGAGAGAGAGAGCGAGACCGAAAACGAGAGAGAGAGCGAGACCGAAAACGAGAGAGAGAGCGAGACCGAAAACGAGAGAGAGAGCGAGACCGAAAACGAGAGAGAGAGCGAGACCGAAAACGAGAGAGAGAGCGAGACCGAAAACGAGAGAGAGAGCGAGACCGAAAACGAGAGAGAGAGCGAGACCGAAAACGAGAGAGAGAGCGAGACCGAAAACGAGAGAGAGAGCGAGACCGAAAACGAGAGAGAGAGCGAGACCAAAAACGAGAGAGAGAGCGAGACCGAAAACGAGAGAGACCCGGAGGCCGAGAGAGGGAGAGAGAGACCGAGACCCAGAGACCGAGAGAGAGACCCCCAGAGACTGAGAGAAAGAGAGAGAGTAAAAGTGAGAGTCAGAGACACAGAGACCGATAGAGAGAGAGAGAACCAGAGAGAGGGAGACACCCAGAGAGAGAGACCCAGAGAGAGAGAGACCCAGAGACCGAGAGAGAGACCCAGAGACCGAGAGAGAGAGAGACCCAGAGACCGAGAGAGAGAGAGATAGAGAGCAAGAGAGAGAGACCCAGAGACCGAGAGAGAGATAGACCCACACAGAGAGAGAGAGACCAAGAGACCGAGAGAGAGAGAGACCCACAGACCGAGAGAGAGAGTGACCCACAGACCAAGAGAGAGAGTGACCCACAGACCAAGAGAGAGAGTGACCCACAGACCAAGAGAGAGAGTGACCCACAGACCAAGAGAGAGAGTGACCCACAGACCAAGAGAGAGAGTGACCCACAGACCAAGAGAGAGAGTGACCCACAGACCAAGAGAGAGAGTGACCCACAGACCGAAGAGAGAGTGACCCACAGACCGAAGAGAGAGTGACCCACAGACCGAGAGAGAGAGTGACCCACAGACCGAGAGAGAGAGTGACCCACAGACCGAGAGAGAGAGTGACCCACAGACCGAGAGAGTGACCCACAGACCGAGAGAGAGAGTGACCCACAGACTGAGAGAGAGTGACCCACAGACTGAGAGAGAGTGACCCACAGACTGAGAGAGAGTGACCCACAGACTGAGAGAGAGCGACCCACAGACTGAGAGAGAGTGAGAGAAATAGAGAGAGACCCAGAGAGAGAGACCGACCCAGAGAGAGGGAGACACCCAGAGAGAGAGAGAGACCCAGGGAGAGAGAGAGAGACCCAGAAACTGAGAGAGAAAAAGAGAGGGACACCCAGAGACTGTGAGAGAGAGAGACCCAGAGCTTGAGAGAGAGAGAGAGAGAGAGAGAGCCAGAGACTGAGAGAGAGAGAGAGAGAGAGAGAGAGAGAGACACCCAGAGACCGAGAGAGAGAGAGAGAGAAAGAGAGAGACCCGGAGATGGAGAGAGAGAGAGACTCGGAGACCGAGAGAGAGAGACCCGGAGACCGAGAGAGAGAGACCCGGAGACCGAGAGAGAGAGACCCGGAGACCGAGAGAGAGAGACCCGGAGACCGAGAGAGAGAGACCCGGAGACCGAGAGAGAGAGACCCGGAGACCGAGAGAGAGAGACCCGGAGACCGAGAGAGAGACCCAGAGACGGAGAGAGAGAGAGAGACACCCAGAGACCGAGAGAGAGCGAGAGAGCGAGAGAGAGAGAGACCCACAGACTGAGAGAGAGAGAGAGAGAGAGAGAGACACCCAGAGACCGAGAGAGTGAGAGACCAAGAGACCGAGAGAGAGAGAGACCCACAGACCGAGAGAGTGACCCACAGAGCAAGAGAGAGAGAGAGAGAGAGAAAGAGAGAGAGACCCAGACAGAGAGAGAGACCGACCCAGAGAGAGGGAGACACCCAGAGAGAGAGAGAGAGACCCAGAGAGAGAGACCCAGAAACTGAGAGAGAAAAAGAGAGAGACACCCAGAGACTGAGAGAGGGAGAGAGACCCAGAGCTCGAGAGAGAGAGAGAGAGAGCGAGACCGAGAAAGAGAGAGAGAGCGAGACCGAGAAAGAGAGAGAGAGCGAGACCGAGAAAGAGAGAGAGAGCGAGACCGAGAAAGAGAGAGAGAGCGAGACCGAGAAAGAGAGAGAGAGCGAGACCGAGAAAGAGAGAGAGAGCGAGACCGAGAAAGAGAGAGAGAGCGAGACCGAGAAAGAGAGAGAGAGCGAGACCGAGAAAGAGAGAGAGAGCGAGACCGAGAAAGAGAGAGAGAGCGAGACCGAGAAAGAGAGAGAGAGCGAGACCGAGAAAGAGAGAGAGAGCGAGACCGAGAAAGAGAGAGAGAAAGCGAGACCCAGAGACCGAGACAGAGAGACCCAGAGACCGAGAGAGAGAGACCCAGAGACCGAGAGAGAGTGACCCAGAGACCGAGAGAGAGTGACCCAGAGACCGAGAGAGAGTGACCCAGAGACCGAGAGAGAGTGACCCAGAGACCGAGAGAGAGTGACCCAGAGACCGAGAGAGAGTGACCCAGAGACCGAGAGAGAGAGAGACCCAGAGATCCAGACAGAGAGAGACCCAAAGACCGATTGAGAGAGAGAGAAAGAGAGAGAGAGAGATACACACCCAGAGAGAGAGAGAGAGACCCAGAGACCGAGACAGAGTGAGAGACCCAGAGTCCGAGGGAGAGAGAGAGATAGTGAGAGAGAGACTCAGCGAGAGAGAGACACCCAGAGACCAAGACAGAGAGAGACCGAGACCCAGAGTCCGAGAGAGACCGAGACACAGAGACCGAGAGAGAGACCCCCAGAGACTGAGAGAGAGAGAGAAAAAGTGAGAGTCAGAGACCAAGATACTCAGAGAGAGAGAGACACAGAGACCGATAGAGAGAGAGAGAGAGAGAGAGACACAGACAGAGAGGGAGAGAGAACCAGAGAGAGGGAGACACCCAGAGAGAGAGAGACCCAGAGACCGAGAGAGAGAGAGAGAGAGAGAGAGACCCAGAGACCGAGAGAGAGCGAGTCCCAGAGACCGAGAGAGAGAGAGATACGGAGAGCAAGAGAGAGAGAGAGAGAGACCCAGAGACCGAGAGAGGGAGACCGAGAGCGAGACCGAGAGAGGGAGACCGAGAGCGAGACCGAGAGAGGGAGACCGAGAGCGAGACCGAGAGAGGAAGACCGAGAGCGAGACCGAGAAAGAGAGAGAGAGCGAGACCGAGAAAGAGAGAGAGAGCGAGACCGAGAAAGAGAGAGAGAGCGAGACCGAGAAAGAGAGAGAGAGCGAGACCGAGAAAGAGAGAGAGAGCGAGACCGAGAAAGAGAGAGAGAGCGAGACCGAGAAAGAGAGAGAGAGCGAGACCGAGAAAGAGAGAGAGAGCGAGACCGAGAAAGAGAGAGAGAGCGAGACCGAGAAAGAGAGAGAGAGCGAGACCGAGAAAGAGAGAGAGAGCGAGACCGAGAAAGAGAGAGAGAGCGAGACCGAGAAAGAGAGAGAGAGCGAGACCGAGAAAGAGAGAGAGAGCGAGACCGAGAAAGAGAGAGAGAGCGAGACCGAGAAAGAGAGAGAGAGCAAGACCGAGAAGGAGAGAGAGAGCGAGACCGAGAAAGAGAGAGAGAGCGAGACCGAGAAAGAAAGAGAGAGCAAGACCGAGAAAGAGAGAGCAAGACCGAGAAAGAGAGAGCAAGACCGAGAAAGAGAGAGCAAGACCGAGAAAGAGAGAGCAAGACCGAGAAAGAGAGAGAGAGCGAGACCCAGAAACCGAGAGAGCGAGACCCAGAGACCGAGAGAGAGAGAGAGAGACCCAGAGACCGAGAGAGAGAGAGAGACCCAGAGACCGAGAGAGAGAGACACCCAGAGACCGAGAGAGAGAGAGACCCACAGACAGAGAGAGAGAGACACCCAGAGACCGAGAGAGAGACCAAGAGACCAAGAGAGAGAGAGACCCACAGACCGAGAGAGAGAGAGAGAGAGAAAGAGAGAGAGACCCAGACAGAGAGAAAGACCGACCCAGAGAGAGGGAGACACCCAGAGAGAGAGAGAGACCCAGAAACTGAGAGAGAAAAAGAGAGAGACACCCAGAGACTGAGAGAGAGAGAGACCCAGAGCTCGAGAGAGAGAGAGAGAGAGAGACCCAGAGACCGAGAGAGAGACCCAGAAAGAGAGAGAGGGAGACCCAGAAAGAGAGAGAGAGAGACCCAGAGTCCGAGAGTGAGAGAGAGATAGTGAGAGAGGGACTCAGTGAGAGAGAGAGACCCAAAGACCGATTGAGAGAGAGAGAGAGAGAGAGAGACCCAGAGACCGAGAGAGAGAGTGACCCACAGACCGAGAGAGAGAGAGAGAGAGAAAGAGAGAGAGACTTACCCAGAGAGAGGGAGAGACCCAGAGAGAGAGAGAGAGACCCAGAAACTGAGAGAGAAAAAGAGAGAGACACCCAGAGACTGAGAGAGAGAGAGACCCAGAGCTCGAGAGAGAGAGAGAGTGAGAGAGAGCCACAGACTGAGAGAGAGAGAGAGACACCCAGAGACCGAGAGAGAGAGACTCAGCGAGAGAGAGACACCCAGAGATCAAGACAGAGAGAGACCCAAAGACCGATTGAGAGAGAGAGAGGGAAAGAGACACACACCCAGAGAGAGAGAGAGAGAGAGCGAGAGAGAGAGGGAGACCCAGACACTGAGAGAGAGAGAGAGAGAGACACCCAGAGACCGAGAGAGAGAGAGACCCAGAGACCGAGAGAGAGCGAGAGAGAGAGAGAGAGAGACCCACAGACTGAGAGAGAGCGAGAGAGAGACACCCAGAGACCGAGAGAGAGAGAGACCCACAGACCGAGAGAGTGACCCACAGACCGAGAGAGTGACCCACAGACCGAGAGAGAGAGAGAGAGAAAGAGAGAGAGACCCAGACAAAGAGGGAGACCGACCCAGAGAGAGGGAGACACCCAGAGAGAGAGAGAGACCCAGAAACTGAGAGAGAAAAAGAGAGAGACAGCCAGAGACTGAGAGAGAGAGAGAGACCCAGAGCTCGAGAGAGAGAGAGAGAGAGAGCCACAGACTGAGAGAGAGAGAGAGAGAGAGAGAGAGAGAGAGAGAGACCCAGAAACCGAGAGAGAGACCCAGAAAGAGAGATAGTGAGACCCGGAGACCGAGAGAGAGAGAGAGACCCAGAGTCCGAGAGTGAGAGAGGGACTCAGTGAGAGAGAGAGACCCAAAGACCGATTGAGAGAGAGAGAGAGAGAGAGAGAGAGAGACCCAGAGACCGAGAGAGAGAGTGACCCACAGACCGAGAGAGAGAGAGAGAGAGAGAGAAAGAGAGAGAGACTTACCCAGAGAGAGGGAGAGACCCAGAGAGAGAGAGAGAGACCCAGAAACAGAGAGAAAAAGAGAGAGACACCCAGAGACTGAGAGAGAGAGAGACCCAGAGCTCGAGAGAGAGAGAGAGAGAGAGAGAGAGAGCCACAGACTGAGAGAGAGAGACACCCAGAGACCGAGAGAGAGAGACTCAGCGAGAGAGAGACACCCAGAGATCAAGACAGAGAGAGACCCAAAGACCGATTGAGAGAGAGAGAGAGAGAAAAAGAGACACACACCCAGAGAGAGAGAGAGCGAGAGAGAGAGGGAGACCCAGAGACTGAGAGAGAGAGAGAGAGAGACACCCAGAGACCGAGAGAGAGAGAGACCCAGAGACCGAGAGAGAGCGAGAGAGAGAGAGAGAGAGAGAGACCCACAGACTGAGAGAGAGAGAGAGAGACACCCAGAGACCGAGAGAGAGAGAGACCCAGAGACCGAGAGAGAGAGAGACCCAGAGACAGAGAGAGAGAGAGACCCACAGACAGAGAGAGAGAGAGACCCACAGACAGAGAGAGAGACACCCAGAGACCGAGAGAGAGAGAGAGACCCAGAGACCGAGAGAGAGAGTCACCCAGAGACCGAGAGAGAGACCCAGAGACCGAGAAAGAGAGAGACACACAGACAGAGAGAGAGAGAGAGACACCCAGAGACCGAGAGAGAGAGAGACCCACAGACTGAGAGAGTGACCCACAGACCGAGAGAGAGAGAGAGAGAGAGAAAGAGAGAGAGACCCAGACAGAGAGAGAGACCCAGAGAGAGGGAGACACCCAGAGAGAGAGAGAGACCCAGAGAGAGAGAGAGAAAAAGAGAGAGACACCCAGAGACTGAGAGAAAGAGAGACCCAGAGCTCGAGAGAGAGAGAGAGAGAGAGAGAGACCCGGAGAATGAGAGAGAGAGCGAGACCGAGAGAGAGAGAGACACACACCCAGAGAGAGAGAGAGAGACCCAGAGACCGAGAGAGGGAGACCCAGAGACTGAGAGAGAGAGAGAGACACCCAGAGACCGAGAGAGAGCGAGAGAGAGAGAAAGAGAGACCCACAGACTGATAGAGAGAGAGATAGACACCCAGAGACCGAGAGAGAGAGAGACCCACAGACAGAGAGAGAGAGAGAGACACCCAGAGACCGAGAGAGAGGGACCAAGAGACCGAGAGAGAGAGAGACCCACAGACCGAGAGATTGACCCACAGACCAAGAGAGAGAGAGAGAGAAAGAGAGAGACACCCAGACAGAGAGAGAGACCAACCCAGAGAAAGGGAGACACCCAGAGAGAGAGAGAGAGAGACCCAGAGAGAGAGAGAGAGACCCAGAAACTGAGAGAGAAAAAGAGAGAGACACCCAGAGACTGAGAGAGATAGACCCAGAGTTCGAGAGAGAGAGTGAGACACAGACTGAGAGAGAGAGAGAGAGAGACCCAGAGACCGAGAGAGAGAGACACCCAGAGACCGAGAAAGAGAGAGACCCACAGACAGAGAGAGAGAGAGAGACACCCAGAGACCGAGAGAGAGAGAGACCAAGAGACCGAGAGAGAGAGACCCACAGACTGAGAGAGTGACCCACAGACCGAGAGAGAGAGAGAGAGAAAGAGAGAGAGACCCAGACAGAGAAAGAGACCGACCCAGAAAGAGGGAGACACCCAGAGAGAGAGAGAGACCCAGAAACTGAGAGAGAAAAAGAGAGAGACACCCAGAGACTGAGAGAGAGAGAAAGTGAGAGTCAGAGACCAAGATACTCAGAGAGAGAGAGACACAGAGATCGATAGAGAGAGAGAGAGAGAGAGAGAGAGAGCGACCCAGACAGAGAGAGAGAGACAACCAGAGAGAGGGAGAGAGAGACCCAGAAACTGAGAGAGAAAAAGAGAGAGACACCCAGAGACTGAGAGAGAGAGAGACCCAGAGCTCGAGAGAGAGAGAGAGAGAGACCCAGAGACCGAGAGAGACCGAGACCCAGAGACCGAGAGAGAGCGAGAGAGAGAGAGAGAGAGAGAGCGAGAGAGAGACCCACAGACTGAGAGAGAGAGAGAGAGAGAGACATCCAGAGACCGAGAGAGAGAGAGAGAGACCAAGAGACCGAGAGAGAGAGAGACCCACAGACCGAGAGAGAGTGACCCACAGACCGAGAGAAAGAGTGACCCACAGACCGAGAGAAAGAGTGACCCACAGACCGAGAGAAAGAGTGACCCACAGACCGAGAGAAAGAGAGAGAGACCCAGACAGAGAGAGAGACTTACCCAGAGAGAGGGAGAGACCCAGAGACCGAGGGAGACCCAGAGACCGAGGGAGAGAGAGAGAGAGAGATAGAGAGACCGAGACCCCGTGTCCGAAAGAGAGAGCCCGAGACCCAGAGACTGAGACCCAGATACTGAGAGAGACCCAAAGACCAATAGAGAGAGAGAGAGAGAGATAGTGAGAGAGAGACCCAGAGACCGAGAGAGAGAGAGAGACCCAGAGACCGAGAGAGAGAGACCGAGACCCAGAGACCAAGAGAGAGACCCCTAGAGACTGAGAGAGAGAGAGACACACACAGAGACCCAGAGAGAGAGAAAGAAAGAGACCCAGAGACTGAGAGAGAGAGACCCAGAAACTGAGAGAGAAAGAGAGAGAGAGAGAGAGAGAGAAAGAGACCCAGATACTCAGAGAGAGAGAGACACAGAGACCGATAGAGAGAGAGAGAGAGAGAGAGAGAGAGACCCAGAGAGGGAGACCCAGAGACCGAGAGAGGGAGAGAGACCCAGAGACCGAGAGAGAGAGACCGAGACCCAGAGACCAAGAGAGAGACCCCTAGAGACTGAGAGAGAGACACACACAGAGACCCAGAGAGAGAGAAAGAAAGAGACCCAGAGACTGAGAGAGAGAGACCCAGAAACTGAGAGAGAAAGAGAGAGAGAGAGAGAGAGAGAGAGAAAGAGACCCAGATACTCAGAGAGAGAGAGAGACACAGAGACCGATAGAGAGAGAGAGAGAGAGAGAGAGACCCAGATAGGGAGACCCAGAGACCGAGAGAAGGAGAGAGACCCAGAGACCGAGAAAGAGAGCGAGACCCAGAAAGAGAGAGAGAGGGAGACCCAGAGACCGAGAGAGGGAGAGAGACCCAGAGACCGAGAGAGGGAGACCAGGAGACCGAGAGAGGGAGAGAGAGAGAGAGACCCAGAGAACGAGAGAGAGAACGAGACTCAGAAAGAGAGAGAGAGAGCCAGAGACCGAGAGAGAGAGACCCAGCGACCGAGAGAGAGAGAGAGAGAGACCCAGAGACTGAGAGAGAGAGAGAGAGAGACCCAGAGACTGAGAGAGAGACACCCAGAGACCGAGAGAGAGAGAGAGCCACAGACTGAGAGAGAGAGAGAGAGAGACACCCAGGGACCGAGAGAGAGAGAGAAAGACCGAGAGAGAGACCCAGAAAGAGAGAGAGAGAGACCCGGAGACCGAGAGAGAGAGAGACCCGGAGACCGAGAGAGAGAGAGAGATAGTGAGAGAGAGACTCAGCGAGAGAGAGACTCAGCGAGAGAGAGACTCAGCGAGAGAGAGACACCCAGAGACCAAGACAGAGAGAGACCCAAAGATCGATTGAGAGAGAGAGAGAGAGAGAGAGAGAGAGAGACACACCCAGAGAGAGAGAGAGAGACCCAGAGACCGAGAGAGAGAGAGAGACCCAGAGTCCGAGAGAGAGAGAGAGATAGTGAGAGAGAGACTCAGCGAGAGAGAGACACCCAGAGACCAAGACAGAGAGAGACCGAGACCCAGAGTACGAGAGAGACCGAGACACAGAGACCGAGAGAGAGCGAGAGAGAGACACCCAGAGACCAAGAGAGAGAGAGACCCACAGACAGAGAGAGAGAGAGAGACACCCAGAGACCGAGAGAGAGAGGGACCAAGAGACCGAGAGAGAGAGGGACTAAGAGACCGAGAGAGAGAGAGACCCACAGACCGAGAGAGAGAGAGAGACACCCAGAGACCGAGAGAGAGAGACACCCAGAGACCGAGAGAGAGAGAGACCAAGAGACCGAGAGAGAGACCCACAGACCGAGAGAGAGAGTGACCCACAGACCGAGAGAGAGAGTGACCCACAGACTGAGAGAGAGAGTGACCCACAGACCGAGAGAGAGAGTGACCCACAGACCGAGAGAAAGAGTGACCCACAGACCGAGAGAGAGAGTGACCCAGACAGAGAGAGTGACCCAGACAGAGAGAGTGACCCAGACAGAGAGAGTGACCCACCCAGAGAGAGGGAGACACCCAGAGAGAGAGAGAGAGAGACCCAGAAACTGAGAGAGAAACTGAGAGAGACACCCAGAGACTGAGAGAGAGAGAGACCCAGACAGAGAGAGAGAGACTTACCCAGAGAGAGGGAGAGACCCAGAGAGAGAGAGAGAGAGAGACCCAGAGAGAGAGAGAGAGAGACCCAGAAACAGAGAGAGAAAAAGAGAGAGACACCCAGAGACTGAGAGAGAGAGAGACCCAGAGCTCGAGAGAGCGAGAGAGAGAGAGAGCGAGAGAGAGACCCACAGACAGAGAGAGAGAGAGAGAGACACCCTGGTTCCGAGAGAGAGAGAAAGAGACCCAGAGACCGAGAGAGAGACCCAGAAAGAGAGAGAGAGACCCGGAGACCGAGAGAGAGAGAGAGAGATAGTGAGAGAGAGACTCAGCGAGAGAGAGACACCCAGAGACCAAGACAGAGAGAGGCCCAAAGACCGATAGAGAGAGAGAGAGAGAGCCACAGACTGAGAGAGAGAGAGAGACACCCAGGGACCGAGAGAGAGAGAGAGAAAGACCGAGAGAGAGACCCAGAAAGAGAGAGAGAGAGACCCGGAGACCGAGAGAGAGAGAGAGATAGTGAGAGAGAGACTCAGCGAGAGAGAGACACCCAGAGACCAAGACAGAGAGAGACCCAAAGATCGATTGAGAGAGAGAGAGAGAGACACACACCCAGAGAGAGAGAGAGAGAGACCCAGAGACCGAGAGAGAGAGAGAGACCCAGAGTCCGAGAGAGAGAGAGAGATAGTGAGAGAGAGACTCAGCGAGAGAGAGACACCCAGAGACCAAGACAGAGAGAGACCGAGACCCAGAGTACGAGAGAGACCGAGACCCAGAGACCGAGAGAGAGACCCCCAGAGACTGAGAGAGAGAGAGAGAAAGTGAGAGTCAGAGACACAGAGACCGATAGAGAGAGAGAGAGAGAGAGAGAGAGAGAGAGAGAACCAGAGAGAGGGAGACACCCAGAGAGAGAGAGACCCAGAGACCGACAGAGAGACCCAGAGACCGAGAGAGAGACCCAGAGACCGAGAGAGAGACCCAGAGACCGAGAGAGAGACCCAGAGACCGAGAGAGAGACCCAGAGACCGAGAGAGAGACCCAGAGACCGAGAGAGAGACCCAGAGACCGAGAGAGAGAGAGACCCAGAGACCGAGAGAGAGAGAGACCCAGAGACCGAGAGAGAGAGAGACCCAGAGACCGAGAGAGAGAGAGACCCAGAGACCGAGAGAGAGAGAGACCCAGAGACAGAGAGAGAGAGATACGGAGAGCAAGAGAGAGAGACCCGGAGGCCGAGAGAGGGAGAGAGAGAGCGAGACCCAGAGGGAGAGAGAGAGCGAGACCCAGAGGGAGAGAGAGAGCGAGACCCAGAGGGAGAGAGAGAGCGAGACCCAGAGGGAGAGAGAGAGCGAGACCGAAAACGAGAGAGAGAGCGAGACCGAAAACGAGAGAGAGAGCGAGACCGAAAACGAGAGAGAGAGCGAGACCGAAAACGAGAGAGAGAGCGAGACCGAAAACGAGAGAGAGAGCGAGACCGAAAACGAGAGAGAGAGCGAGACCGAAAACGAGAGAGAGAGCGAGACCCAAAACGAGAGAGAGAGCGAGACCGAAAACGAGAGAGAGAGCGAGACCGAAAACGAGAGAGAGAGCGAGACCGAAAACGAGAGAGAGAGCGAGACCGAAAACGAGAGAGAGAGCGAGACCGAAAACGAGAGAGAGAGCGAGACCGAAAACGAGAGAGAGAGCGAGACCGAAAACGAGAGAGAGAGCGAGACCGAAAACGAGAGAGAGAGCGAGACCGAAAACGAGAGAGAGAGCGAGACCGAAAACGAGAGAGAGAGCGAGACCGAAAACGAGAGAGAGAGCGAGACCGAAAACGAGAGAGAGAGCGAGACCGAAAACGAGAGAGAGAGCGAGACCGAAAACGAGAGAGACCCGGAGGCCGAGAGAGGGAGAGAGAGACCGAGACCCAGAGACCGAGAGAGAGACCCCCAGAGACTGAGAGAGAGAGAGAGAGTAAAAGTGAGAGTCAGAGACACAGAGACCGATAGAGAGAGAGAGAACCAGAGAGAGGGAGACACCCAGAGAGAGAGACCCAGAGACCGAGAGAGAGACCCAGAGACCGAGAGAGAGAGAGACCCAGAGACAGAGAGAGAGAGAGATAGAGAGCAAGAGAGAGAGACCCAGAGACCGAGAGAGAGAGTGACCCACACAGAGAGAGAGAGAGAGACCCACAGACCGAGAGAGAGAGAGACCCACAGACCGAGAGAGAGAGAGACCCACAGACCGAGAGAGAGAGTGACCCACAGACCGAGAGAGAGAGTGACCCACAGACCGAGAGAGAGAGTGACCCACAGACCGAGAGAGAGAGTGACCCACAGACCGAGAGACAGTGTGACCCACAGACCGAAGAGAGAGAGTGACCCACAGCCCGAGAGAGAGAGTGACCCACAGACTGAGAGAGAGTGACCCACAGACTGAGAGAGAGTGACCCACAGACTGAGAGAGAGTGAGAGAAATAGAGAGAGACCCAGAGAGAGAGACCGACCCAGAGAGAGGGAGACACCCAGAGAGAGAGAGAGACCCAGGGAGAGAGAGAGAGACCCAGAAACTGAGAGAGAAAAAGAGAGAGACAGCCAGAGACTGAGAGAGAGAGAGACCCAGAGCTCGAGAGAGAGAGAGAGAGAGCCACAGACTGAGAGAGAGAGAGAGAGAGAGAGAGAGAGAGACCCAGAAACCGAGAGAGAGACCCAGAAAGAGAGATAGTGAGACCCGGAGACCGAGAGAGAGAGAGAGACCCAGAGTCCGAGAGTGAGAGAGGGACTCAGTGAGAGAGAGAGACCCAAAGACCGATTGAGAGAGAGAGAGAGAGAGAGAGAGAGACCCAGAGACCGAGAGAGAGTGACCCACAGACCGAGAGAGAGAGAGAGAGAGAGAGAGAGAAAGAGAGAGAGACTTACCCAGAGAGAGGGAGAGACCCAGAGAGAGAGAGAGAGACCCAGAAACAGAGAGAAAAAGAGAGAGACACCCAGAGACTGAGAGAGAGAGAGACCCAGAGCTCGAGAGAGAGAGAGAGAGAGAGAGAGAGAGAGAGCCACAGACTGAGAGAGAGAGACACCCAGAGACCGAGAGAGAGAGACTCAGCGAGAGAGAGACACCCAGAGATCAAGACAGAGAGAGACCCAAAGACCGATTGAGAGAGAGAGAGAGAGAAAAAGAGACACACACCCAGAGAGAGAGAGAGCGAGAGAGAGAGGGAGACCCAGAGACTGAGAGAGAGAGAGAGAGAGACACCCAGAGACCGAGAGAGAGAGAGACCCAGAGACCGAGAGAGAGCGAGAGAGAGAGAGAGAGAGAGAGACCCACAGACTGAGAGAGAGCGAGAGAGACACCCAGAGACCGAGAGAGAGAGAGACCCAGAGACCGAGAGAGAGAGAGACCCAGAGACAGAGAGAGAGAGAGACCCACAGACAGAGAGAGAGACACCCAGAGACCGAGAGAGAGAGAGAGACCCAGAGACCGAGAGAGAGAGACACCCAGAGACCGAGAGAGAGACCCAGAGACCGAGAAAGAGAGAGACACACAGACAGAGAGAGAGAGAGAGACACCCAGAGACCGAGAGAGAGAGAGACCCACAGACTGAGAGAGTGACCCACAGACCGAGAGAGAGAGAGAGAGAGAGAAAGAGAGAGAGACCCAGACAGAGAGAGAGACCCAGAGAGAGGGAGACACCCAGAGAGAGAGAGAGACCCAGAGAGAGAGAGAGAAAAAGAGAGAGACACCCAGAGACTGAGAGAAAGAGAGACCCAGAGCTCGAGAGAGAGAGAGAGAGAGAGAGACCCGGAGAATGAGAGAGAGAGCGAGACCGAGAGAGAGAGAGACACACACCCAGAGAGAGAGAGAGAGACCCAGAGACCGAGAGAGGGAGACCCAGAGACTGAGAGAGAGAGAGAGACACCCAGAGACCGAGAGAGAGCGAGAGAGAGAGAAAGAGAGACCCACAGACTGATTGAGAGAGAGATAGACACCCAGAGACCGAGAGAGAGAGAGACCCACAGACAGAGAGAGAGAGAGAGACACCCAGAGACCGAGAGAGAGGGACCAAGAGACCGAGAGAGAGAGAGAGACCCACAGACCGAGAGATTGACCCACAGACCAAGAGAGAGAGAGAGAGAGAGAAAGAGAGAGACACCCAGACAGAGAGAGAGACCAACCCAGAGAAAGGGAGACACCCAGAGAGAGAGAGAGAGAGACCCAGAGAGAGAGAGAGAGACCCAGAAACTGAGAGAGAAAAAGAGAGAGACACCCAGAGACTGAGAGAGATAGACCCAGAGTTCGAGAGAGAGAGTGAGAGACACAGACTGAGAGAGAGAGAGAGACCCAGAGACCGAGAGAGAGAGACACCCAGAGACCGAGAAAGAGAGAGACCCACAGACAGAGAGAGAGAGAGAGACACCCAGAGACCGAGAGAGAGAGAGACCAAGAGACCGAGAGAGAGAGACCCACAGACTGAGAGAGTGACCCACAGACCGAGAGAGAGAGAGAGAGAAAGAGAGAGAGACCCAGACAGAGAAAGAGACCGACCCAGAAAGAGGGAGACACTCAGAGAGAGAGAGAGACCCAGAAACTGAGAGAGAAAAAGAGAGAGACACCCAGAGACTGAGAGAAAGAGAGACCCAGAGCTCGAGAGAGAGAGAGAGAGAGACCCGGAGAATGAGAGAGAGAGCGAGACCGAGAGAGAGAGCGACACACACCCAGAGAGAGAGAGAGAGAGACCCAGAGACCGAGAGAGAGAGGGAGACCCAGAGACTGAGAGAGAGAGAGAGACACCCAGAGACCGAGAGAGAGCGAGAGAGAGAGAAAGAGAGACCCACAGACTGATAGAGCGAGAGAGAGACACCCAGAGACCAAGAGAGAGAGAGACCCACAGACAGAGAGAGAGAGAGAGACACCCAGAGACCGAGAGAGAGAGGGACCAAGAGACCGAGAGAGAGAGGGACCAAGAGACCGAGAGAGAGACGGACTAAGAGACCGAGAGAGAGAGGGACTAAGAGACCGAGAGATTGACCCACAGACCAAGAGAGAGAGAGAAAGAGAGAGAGACCCAGACAGAGAGAGAGACCGACCCAGAGAGAGGGAGACACCCAGAGAGAGAGAGAGAGAGAGAGAGACACAGAGAGAGAGAGAGAGACCCAGAAACTGAGAGAGAAAAGGAGAGAGACACCCAGAGACTGAGAGAGAGAGACCCAGAGCTCGAGAGAGAGAGAGAGAGAGAGAGTGAGAGACACAGACTGAGAGAGAGAGACCCAGAGACCGAGAGAGAG